>NW_028270186.1:20084673-20386685 GCF_037043375.1 Chiloscyllium plagiosum | reverse complement strand
TTAACTAAATGTGTTTGTTTAGTCACTATCACTAATGTCAGTCTTGATGAATCATAATTGCGTCACTGGAGCGTGACACATATGTATTAATCTGATACATCTTTCAACATGTTCACCATAGTGTCAGTGCGAGTAACGTATTCAGCACCAACAGTGCTCTGTAACAAAAGACAAAGAGAGAGGGCGAGAGAGAGAAAAATCAGATATCATAATCTGTGAATAGTAGATTCGAAAGATGCAGCAATGGATTGGAATATGGCGACAATAGATTGTATTGTTACAACAATGAATTGGAATGCAAGAGAAAATGATTGGAGTGGGATAACAATGATTGAAGATGTGAGCACAGCAGACTGCAACGTTACAACAATGGTTCTGAATGTCAGAACAATAGACTGGAATAGTAAAATAGCGCAGAGGGGTTTCATTGAGACGACAAGTTATTTTTCTGCAAATTTTGATGATATGTTACTAAAGCATCGCATTCGATGGGCACTTCAGACCATTCAATTCATTTATTATCCCATTCTCGCAATTTTTGGCATCCCTGGTAAGTCTTTACAATTTCTATAAATGTGGCATTTTTCATGTGCAGACACGGTAGCGTTTCGAGCTCATTGTACAAATTATTGCTAAATGCATAATTGTTCTTGTAATTTACTCCCTGCAATTTGCCACCAGTGAGCAATCTCAGTATCCAAGTTTTAGCGCGGTAAACTTGACTGCATTCACTCAGCTGAGCACTTGTTCATTGAATATCGTAGTTTTTGCTGTTTGTTACAAATGTCATTGCTCTACCGTGGCTTCATCACACACCCTTGAAAGGTTTGCACCATAGAGAGTTCATCCCAATAAAATACAACTGGTTCACTCATATGTACTGTTGTGTGAGACTTTGGTACATGCTCCTGAAATCTGCATTTATACTTAGCAAGAGGAGGCAGAGACAGCAAGAGGCAAGCAACAGATGTGTAAAATTGATTCAAAGAATCCCAAATCGCAGAAGAGACCAGTTGGTCCATTAGATCTGGACTGATCCTCTGAAGAGCATATCTCCAGGACCCACAATCTCCACCCCAACATGCCCCTATAACCCCGCACTAAACGTGGCTAATCCAGGTAATCTGCACAGTCCTGGAACGACTAACCAATTTAGCGTGGATAAAGCACGTAGACTGCATATCCTTGCACTGTGGAAGGAAACCAGATCACTTGTCAGAATTCCCACAGACACAGGGAGCACTTGCAAATTCCACACAGATAGTCACCCCAGCCTGGAATTAAACTCTGGTGTGTCATGCTGTGAGACCGCAGTGCTAATGACTGGGCCACCTTGGAGGAAGAAACAGAATTGATGTTTCAAATTCAACGTGACCACACTTTCCATTCTTGGTAGTAGCTCTGAAATCCCCTGGTTATAGTTTGGCACAATATCATGCATACTGAAGATGATATTTATCAGAAGCACTGGAATATATGCAAGGATAGTTTTGAGGAACCGAGATAGGCGATTCAAACTCTATTCATTTTCCGATACATCGAATGACCTTGTCCTTTTGTTGGGACATGTTGATGATTAGAACGGTACTATTAAAGTGATTTGCTTCAGGGCAGCATGTAAATTATACATACTAGAGCCACTAAGGCTAAGTGATGTAAGGCATAAATGTCGATATTGTTAGCTGGTTCCAATAGAGTAGATCGGTTGTCCAGGATGTTGTCAATTTCTTGGATGATGTTTATGTTGTATACATCCAATCAAGTGGGAATTTTTCCATCACATACCTGATTTAGAAACTAAACTTAGGTGGCTCCATAAATAGCGTTAACACTTTCTGGTTTAGAAAAGATGAGCATTAGTGAATTAGCCTGTTCCCATCACTCCAACGTTGATTCACTGGTAACAAATCAGCATTTCAATAGTGTGCAATTGCCAGGAGTACTCCATAAATATTGAGGAAGGAAATCACTGATCCACATAAACACACTTACAATCGAAGCTGGGCATGATTAATTAATCTTAGTATTGAATTCCACACATCAAACTTAGTGCATGTAGTTTGTATTATTTGCTGCAATATTTGTTTCAACATAAGAAAGATTTCAGCCTCGGGCATTTTTTATCTCATCTTATATTTCAGATGGTCAGAATGTGAAACATCAGTTCGTCGCACCAGCAGATGATCCTCATTCCAGTAAAATCACTTGCTCATCTCAATCAGTGCAAAAGAAAATTGTTACATTTGCTCTGAGCAGAGTCTATAAATTCACTGTTTACTTTCCTCACAGTTAACATATCAACAATCGTGATCCTGTCCAGGGGAAAGAGTGGTCTCTGCCAATGTATTACTCACTACCTGCTAGCCATGGCAACGGCAGACCTCCTGATCATTATCTTTGACCTCGTTTTACGACACATTCCATTTGTCTACAAGGAGCAATATCACATCTTACATGCCATCCCTGTGTGTAATATCCATGCCATCTTGCTTTACGCAGCCACTGACTGTTCTGTCTGGTTCACCAGCACTTTCACCTTTGAACGATTTGTTACCATTTGTTGTTCAAATCTGAAAACCAGCTTTTGCAAAATGAAAACAACGGCAGTGGTTCTGGGCACAGTGACTGGATTGAGCTGTTTGAAGAACATTTTTTGGTACTTTGTGTATACTGGTCGGTATCGACTGAAAAACAGACCCTGGTTTTGTTGGGTGAAAATGTATGTCAAGCTTTCTCCTGTCTGGGGGGCAATTGAGTTCCTTCACTATGTTCTCACTCCGGGAGTTGCATTTATTCTTATTCTGATTTTCAATGCTTTAACGGTCAGACACATTTTTGTGACAAGCAAAGCTCGCAGGCGACTTCACCATCAGATCAATAGAAAAAGCACCAGAGACCCGGAGATGAAGAATCGAAAGAATTCTAGCATTTTGTTGTTTCTCATCTCAGGCAATTTCATATTATTTTGGTCAGTATCAATGGTGTTTTCCATCAATTCACGAATGGTACTTTTGGGATATCAGTCGAAATCGCTTCCTTTTTTTGTAATGGATTTGGGTTACATGCTCCAGATGCTAAGTTGCTGCACAAACTCTATGATTTATGTTGTGATACATCCGAAGTTCAGAGAGCAGTTGAAGAATATGATGATCTCTCCGTTTGTTAAAATTGTTAAGCATATTTAATGTTGAGACTAATTGAAGCTTTAAACCACCAGAAATGTATTCTGCATAATTTTCACTTCAATCAATATTGCGTATGGTCTGATATCTTTCAATCAAACTTATATGTCTTGGTCCTTTCACCAGAGAATGTATCTCTTTATATGAGCGTGCCTATGATTTTGCATAATTTTCCAAGTGTTCAAGTTTGCATGAGTAGAAACACTAGAAAATGAGAGAGAGGTGCTTGCATATTAAGGTATGCGCTACTCACGAGTGATCACTGTGCCACCGTGCGCTACTCAAAGTGGTTAGCACTGCTGCCTCATAGCGCCAGAGTCGCGGGTTCAATTCCCGCCTCAGGCGACTGACTGTGTGGAGTTTGCACGTTCTCCCCTTGTCTGCGTGGGTTTCCTCCGGGTGCTCCCGTTTCCTCCCACAGTCCAAAGATGTGCAGGTTAGGTGAATTGGCCATGCTAAATTGCCCGTAGTGTTAGGTAAGGGGTAAATGTAGGGGTATGGGTGGGTTACGCTTTGGCGGGTCGGTGTGGACTGGTTGGGCCGAAGGGCCTGTTTCCACACTGTAATGTAATGTAATGCAATGTATAACATGATGAAATGACACGTAGTTTGACCGTGAAAAACATGATTTGGAATCTGAAGCCTGATACTTACTGAAAGAAATGCAGTGCCTTTAAATCACAGTTGTTTACTGTAAGCTAGAAAAGCAACTAAGTGCAAAATTAGCATTGTAAATAAGCAGTGCCAGGAGCTAAGGAGCATTCATAAACACACACAATATAACAAAATGGTGTACAAATCGTGACTAAGTGTGGAAGTTAAAGATCGCTTCACGGAAGACACAACTGCGTCCAATGCTACGAAGCTGACTGGAATGAGGTTGGAAATATTTGTAAAGCAGAGAAGAGTGATTTTAAAAAAAGATGCGGGGATGGGGAGTGCAGAAAGTCGAATGCAAATATAAATTGGCAAGAAATATTTAGAAAAGAAGATAGCAAGAATTCCTACATGAAAGTAAACGAAAGCAGTAGCTGAAGGAATTATTTATCGATGCAATGTGGTACTGGCGAATTAATAATGGCAAAAGAGGAATTCGTGTTGATATTGAACAAATATTCCATATCTGTCTTTGTCGATGAAGGCATTATAAAACATCCAAATTAAGAATAATTCAGATACAAAATCAGGAGAAGTTTTCGAAAACAATCGTTATTACTGGTGAAGATTGAACATTGCGCTATACTTTAGAGATGGGTGTGTACTACAAATGTCGGGGGATAGCAGGAGATTGGCACGAGGTAACAATACTCTTCTGAACATTGCGTGCTGGCTAAAGAGTCTAAATTTCCTCCTTCTGAGCTGTAGTAGTTCTGCGATTCTACTCTGACAACTAATAGAACGAAAGGTGAATGAGTTTCATGCAACTAATATCTTGCATTGTAGAATGTTAAAATAAATGTCAGCAAAGATTGTGGAAGATTGTGTGCATTTGTGCACAGTGAAGCCGCCTGACCAAAACTGAAATCAATGGGTATCAGGACGCAAATTCCCCTCTGGTTCTTGGAGGTCAGTTATCTATGGTGCAGGACATCATTACAGATGTTGCTTTGGATAATGTCCTTGGCACAATCATCTTCAATTGCTTCATAAAGGACTTTCACTCTATCATTATTTCAGAACTGATATGTTCGCCAATGATTGTACAATGTACAGCAACATTCACGTCTTCTCAAATACTGACATCATTGTTTCTCAAATTCAACACGTTTAGGACAATATTTGGGCTTTGACTGACAAGGGGCAAGCAACGTTCGCGCGACATAAATACCAGGTAATTACCATCTCCGGTAAATGACAATCTATCCACCATTCAATGAGATTGACTGGTGTTACCATCACTGAATCCTCCGGTAAAAACGTCTTTGGGGTCGACATTGACCAGAAACTCAACTGCAAACGGAACGGAAACGCAATGCCTCCAAGTGCAAATCAGAGGTTAGGAATAGTACAAACAAGTAACTCATTTGCTCATTCCATGAAGTTTGTGCATTGATTTGTCCACAAGCACAAATCAGAAATGGAATGGAATATTCCCCACTTACCTTGTTGAGTGCACTCCACCAACACTCGAGAAACTTGATAGCACCCAGTACGATACATTCTGATGGATTGGCACATTGCCCATAAATATCAACAAACTCCATCACTTTCAATCAGTACCTGCAATGTTTACACTGTAAAAACTGCAATGCACAAACTCACCACAGATCCGGCGACATCACTTTCTAAACCCATGACCACTTAAGATTTCTCCAAACTAATCACAACGTGACTTGAATTATATTGCTGTTGATGGGTCAAAATGACAGAATCCCCTCCCAACATTGGATGTATAAACCACAACCGTTTACAAATGCAGGTCATCACCAATTTCTGAAGGGCATCTGTGGATACGAAATAATATGCTGGCCAGCAAGCGATGCCCACGCCCAACGGGTGAATAAGCATCGGGGTTTCGGTAGTAACATACGAGATCCAAGTTAGAAAATTACCTCTGTGGTATTCGGGTCAGAGACGTAACAGCGAAGTTACAGCACATGCTGAAGCATACCACCTACCACCAATACTTATGGGCCATAAAAAGTTGAAAACAAAAATTATGAATTTTAAATTGAGAAAATTGTCATTTAGAGAGCGATTTAAAAAAACAATACCATATAGATGGTGATAAAATTATTACTGCCACTTGCTGGTCAGAGGTGAATTCGAAAGGTATGTGGTAAGATCACGTGGTAAAGAGATCGGAGGAGCACAGGTTTTCCAACCTCTGGGGTGTTACATTTTGTTCATAGGGAGCTTTAACCAGTTACAAAATGGCAGGATAGGGCTGATACCTGAAGGGATGTGTTTGCCAATGATTGGGAGGGTTTCAATTAATTTGAAAGGGTAATCACAACTTCTTCGAGGAGGCAGAGAAAGGCAAATCGTGGAGTAAGAACAGAAGACAAAAAGAGGAATCAGGCACCCGAAAGGCAAAGGAGAATAGGAACCAAATCTAACACGCAAACGAAAAGGACAGGCAAAGTAATAAAAAAAGAAATAGCCTTAAGACTTCAGGTCTGAACTCATTGGACATTCGAAATAAAGTGGTATGACAGTTGGAATTATCGAGACATAGTGGCAGGCTGACCAGGCTTAAAGAGTAAAGCAGAGATGCATACGGTAAAGGATCATATGTAATTCTGGCCGACTTTAATCTGCTTAAAGATTGGGTGAATCAAATTATTCTCAATATTGTACAAGACGGGTTCCTAGAGTCTGTACCCTCGGATGATTTACGACATCAGTACATTGAGAAACAAGGGGAGAACAGGACATCTTCTATTTTATATTTCGCAATGAGAATGAAATAATTGGAAATATAGCTACTAGAACTGCCTCTGGGGTATCAGAATATGATAAAATTCGTCATCGCGATGGAGATTGGGATAGTTGATTCTACGAACAGCACCCTGAGTCAAACGAAAACAAACTGCAATGCTTAGAGGCGTGAGTTGGCTATGAACACTATATATCCTCATAACTGAAAATTCTCATCCCAGAAATGGTCCTTGCAAATCCTTTCTGCATTCTGTCAAATGCATTCACAGCTTTCCGATAATGCAGGGCCTACAGGTGTACACAATCTTATAGCTGAGATCTCACAAGTATCCTGTTCAGGTTCAACATCATTTCCTTACTCTTGCAATCTGTGACTCTATTAATAAGCGAATGACGTTGCATGCCTTAGGATAAGTGCCTTATCCTCGCACTTTTGATTAATCTGCTGAGTTTTTCTTCTCTAAGCGTGTTCAAATGTTCAAAGTCTGAAGTGAGTTGTTATCAGCATTCTCAATTATCACTCTCTCTTTCTCTCTCAGACAATTCCTACATCCCTCCATTACCTCTGTGTCCTCACTTTCTTTCTCAGCTCTAAAGCCTCAACGGGAAGCTGAAAATGTGTTCAGATTTCACGAGTAGAAGTAATGCAGTGGCAGATTTATTGTCTGTTTCTGAATGCTGTCAGAAACTGATCGTGAATTCGCAATATCAGTCTACTTCAGCTGATATCGTGTCAGGATCCACTCCAATAATTTCCAACAACTTTTCCACGTTCTCACCTCGATGCATATTACCACAAGTGTCTCGAACGTTCAAACGAAACTTGTGTGTATGCTATTACAGCAATGACAGAATGGACATAGAGTCATGGAGTCATACACCATGGAAACAGACTGTTCAATCCAATTCGTTCGCGTGAATGAGTATCGTAATATGAACTGATGCCATTTAGCAGAAACTGGTTGAAATCCCTCTAACCTACTTATTCATGAACCCATCCAGATGTTTATGAAATAGTGACATTGTAAGCTACTCCACTTCTTCCTCTGCAAACTCATTCCACGCACGCAACTCTCTCGGCATGAATGAATTACCCATCAGGTCTCTTAAATCCTTTACCCTCTCACGTTAAACCTATGCTCTCTAGTTTTGGACGCACCTATGTTACGAAGAAGACTTTGGTAATTCACTGAATCTACGACTCACATAATTTTATAAATCTCTATAAGATCCATGCTCAGGTAAAAACAATGACTGCAGATGCTGGAAACCAGATTCTGGATTAGTGGTGCTGGAAAAGCACAGCAGTTCTGGCAGCATCCAAGGAGCAGTTCCTGATGAAGGGCTTTTGCCCGAAACGTCGATTTTTACTGCTCCTCGTATGCTGCCTGAACTGCTGTGCTTTTCCAGCACCAATAATCCAAGATCAATGCTCAGTCTACTACGCTGATGTGTATCAACCCCTATCCTCTTCAGAAGAAAAAGCAATAAAACACAGGAAAAGGTCCTTTTGTCCTCCAGGCCTGCGCTGGCACATTTTGTCTTTTCACACTAAAACTGACTTAACTTTCATGATCTGTGTCACTCTCTTCCATTCTCCTTCATGTATTCTTGAGTTTTGCTGTTGTGTCTGTTTCCATCACCTCCTCTTGTGGCGCGTTCCAGGCACTCACCAACCTTTGCCTGGCACATCCCTTTTCAACATCCCCCGCTGATTGGACCTGTGTCTGTTAATAATTGAATTCTCCACCCTGGGGGAAAAAATCATCCTTTACAGTCTTTCAATACCATTCATGAACTTATGAACATCTGCCAAATCGCCCTTCAACTTCTTGTGTTCCAATGAAAACAAACCCAATCTATCCAACTTTTGTATACAATTATAGACTCACACAACATGTAAGCAGACACTTCGGTCCAATCAGTACATGCCGACCGTAAACCTAAACTAAACTTTACTCGTCCCATCTGTCCCATCCTGGCCAGTAACGCTTCATGTTTTTCGTCTTCCTTTTCCTACACAAATCCATCACTTCCTCGGAAGTTCATGCGAACAACACGATGTTTTAAAAAATTAGCCTGTCGTGTTTTTTTTTTAAATTTCACTCATCACATCTTAAAAATGTTGCCCCCTAATCTTCAAAATCCCCTTTCCGAAGGAACAGACAACTCCCACTAACTGTCTATAACTGTCATTATTGTGTCAACTTCTATCACGTTGCCTCTCAACCTTCTGTTCTCTAATGCAAAAAGTCCTAGCCTTCGTGATTTTTGAGAAGAATTGAAGTTGAAATTGAGGTTCTGGATTTGGGTTTGCTCGCTGAGCTGGAAGGTTCCTTTACAGATGTTTCGTCACCATACTAGGTAACATCATCCACGTGCCTCGTAATCTGTCCTAGCCTGTCCAGCTTTTTTTTTCTGACACAAGATCTTCTTATCTGGCATCATGCTGGTGCATGTATTCTGAACTGTCCTTCTTGTAATGCAGTAACCAGAACTGGCACAGTATTCCAGCATAGGCGCCATTAATGCCCTGCCCAACCTCATGCAAACTTCCAAACCCCTTTGCAAATCCCCCATACCAGGCATACCTGTTAAACATTTTCTATACCCTCTCCAAAGCATACAGATCGTTCTGGTAGTGTGGTGGCCCAAACAGTCCGCAATATTGCAAATGTGGTCTAACAGAAGTTCTAGAAAGCTGCAGCATAATTGCTTATCCATATACTCAATGCCCATTTCAATGAATGGGCAATGATATTTCAGGTGCAGACGTTTCGTCCCCTGTCTAGGTGACATCCTCAGTGCTTGGAAGCCTCCTGTGAAGCGCTTCTGTGATCTTTCCTCCGGCATTTGTAGTGGTTTGAATCTGCCGCTTCCGGTTGTCAGTTCCAGCTGTCCGCTGCAGTGATCGGTATATAGGGTCCAGGTCAATGTGCTTATTGATTGAATCTGTCGATGAGTGCCAAGCCTCTCGGAATTCCCTGGCTGTTCTCTGTTTGGTTTGGCCTATAATAGTCGTGTTGTTCCAGTCGAATTCATGTTGCTTGTCCTCTTCGTGTGTGGATTATAAGGATAGCTGGTCGAGTCGTTTCGTGGCGAGTTGGTGTTCATGGATACGACCAGCTATCCCTAGTAGTCACACACGCAGATGACAAGCAACATGAGTTTTACTGGGACAACACTACTATTATAGGCCAACCCAAACAGAGAACAGCCAGAGAATTCCTAGAGGCTTGGCACTCCGCGACCGATTCAATCAATAAGCACATTGACCTGGACCCTATATACCGACCACTGCAGCGGACAGCTGGAACTGACAACCGGAAGCGGCAGATTCAAACCACTACAAATGCCAGAGGAAAGATCACAGAAACGCTTCATAGGATGCTTCCAAGCACTAAGGATGTCACCTAGACAGGGGACGAAACCTCTGCACCAGAAATTCCCAGCTCGGCGAACAGACCAACAAAAATGAGCACCCGAGCTACAAATCTTCGCACAAACTTTGAATGATATTTCAAGCCGTTGAATCCGGGCAACATCCTTGTACTTTTGGTCTGCACCACCTCAAGTTGTCCATGGAAAGGACAAGCAGAATTGTTCGCACCATTCTATAAGTGGAATCAACAATGCCCTGTAATCAGTACTGTGACGTCTCAAATCAGATACTCAATGTTTTGACTAATGAAGGCAAGAGGGCCAAACACCTTCGAACCAATGCACATCTCTATTTTGCTCATGCGAATGCTGTGTTTTATGTATAAATATGCGTGGCACAGTGGAAATTATAAAATAAAATACAGATTATACATCTTGACCCTGGCAGATTGAGTGGCACGGCCGTTTGGTGGTTCGCACTGCTGCTTCGCAGCTCCAGGCCCTCAGTTCAATTCCAGCCATAGTTGTCTAGCGGTGTGCAGCTTGCACGTTCTCCCTGTGTCTACGTGGGTTTCTGTTTTGGTGGTCTGGTTTCCATTCACCGTCCAAAGACATTCAGTTTAACTGGATTTACCATGGCAAATATGTGCTGACGTGAAAGGGTGCAATGGTCTTCACAGTGCCGATACAGACACAAGGGGTCAAACGATCTCCAATGGCACGGCAGGGATTCTATGATTGGCATTCATTCCAAGAGGGCTGGAGTGCAGAAGTAGTTGTGCCTTACTTCAGTTAGGAAGCATGCTAAAACCACACCTGGAGGATCGCATGCAGTTTTACTCTCCCCACCTTCGAAAGGATATCAATGCCATAAAGGCAGTGCAGTAAGCTGATAACAGGAAGAGTAAAAGAGTCCCACCGTGAGATGTTGTTCGATTGGACCTGTATTCTCTTTCGTTCATAAAAACAAGAGGGGGACACGATTGAAACGATTATCATTCTAACAACGCCGGATCTGCGATATGCAGGAAGGATCTTTTGTCGAGCAGAAGGGTCTGAGGATTCACGGTACCCCATTTTGAACTGGGATGAGGAGAAATGTCTTCACTTAGTGGCATGAAACTGTGGAATTGGCTGTCAGCAAAGTTTTTGGAGGCTGATTCTCTAAATTTATTCAGAGACTCGTCGAGGTTAACAACTCAAAAACAAGAGCCTTTGGCCCATCGACTCTACTCCAGTTAAAAAGCAATCAACTGTCTATTCAAATCCTTTTTTTCAGCAATTATCTCATAACCTTGGAGGACTTGACATCAAAAGCACACACGTCCCTACTTCTTCAAAGTTGTGAGTGGTTCTGCCTCTCCCAACCTTACAGGCAGTGAGTTCTAGATTCCCACCACCCATTGGTTGAAAAAAAAACTGTTTCATTCAATTCCATCTTACCTGTTCCCTACTCCATGAAGTCGATGCCCCTGTTCATTGACCCTTCCAGAAGATTCGAATATTCTGCCATGTCTACGTTTTTATGTCGCTACAGTTCTGAATACAATTGTGGTTGCCCCTTATCCCCAACTTCAGCCTCCAGATTCAACAGAATTACCAGAATCAGCTTTGATGCAATTTTAGCCTTTGCCCCCAGAACATTAGCCTGGAGTTCCAAACTCATTCGCATTAACCATTACATTACTGCCTTCCCTCAAAGTGAAAGAACGTTGTGCAATGTACTATGGTGTGATTCGAACTCATCTCCTCAGCCTGTGACTCTGAATTATAATGGCAGTCAATTACACCACCATGGGATCACAGGAGCATAGGAAATGAGGAAAGGCCGAGATTATTCATCCCGTAAATTCAATTGCAACATTCGATGAGGTCATGGCTGATCCGAGATTCGTTGCATTTAATGTTCTGCCCTTTCTCTGCAAATATTGGTTCACAATTGATCAAGAATCTATATATTGATTTCGAAATTAATTAAGCAAAAGAACTCTGTCGCCACAGCTGTCTGTGACAAAACGTTCTCTCAGAGAAAAGAAATTCCATCTTATCTCAGAATTTACTTAGTGCTTTTTGATTCTGTGGCAATGCTCCGATCCCAGACTCTGCCATTTGGACTAATACCCTCTCAGCTTACTCTGTCAAACCCCGGAAGAATACTCTCTGTTTCAAGGAGGTCACGACTGATTCTTCTTGCCACCAGTGACTCAAGTGCTAATCTGTTTACCTTTTGCCTATGAGACAATCCTTCCATACCAGAGATCATCTTGATGAAACCGTACGAAGTGACCTTCAGTGATAAGATATTCCTTGTTAAATAAGTGACCCGCACTGCTCACAGTACGTCAAACAGCACGTTATCCAGATTCAGTAAGATGTTTCTGCATCAATACTCACTCCCTTGAAGTCAGGCGTAAACATTAATGCTGGCTTTCTGTCTTCTGTGTTCAAGTCGCCCCAAGTCCCTTGAATCGCAGTTTTTCGTAGTTATTCTCCATGTCAATAATCCACCCTTATTTTTGATCTTCCTTCCAAAGTGTTCAATTTCACATTTTCCCATATCATACATTATTTGGTAAATGGTTGTTCAATTTCTTCACCTATCAATACCTCTCTGTAAACCGTTTATATTACGATTTATCTTTCCACCTATTTTGTGTCATTTGCAAATTTGCTTGCTATGCACTGACTTCATTAATCTATTTTATTAGAATATATTGTAAACAACTGCTGTGGCAGACTGATCTCTATGGAAACCCACTCCTTACTACCTTAAAGCTGAAAAATAATCTTGTTGTTTCCTGCCCATTAATCAATTACATTTCCACAGCAAAATGCCAACTTCAACATCATGAGCTCTTAATACATAACCTTCTGGGACGTACCTTGTTGAATGCCTCATGCAGGTCCAAATGCAATGATGTAATTTTCCCCTCAATCCACTTCCTTGAACATCTTCAATAATGTAGTCAGGCATAATCTCACTGTCAGGAAATCATGCTGTCTCTACTTGACTGGATTACAACTTACCAAAAGTATTCCAATTCCGGCCTTAATCGATTCAAACATTGCTTTCTGGCAATGGAGGTCAGACCAGTTGGTCTAGCGTTTCCCAGTTGTTGCATCCCTTTGTTTTTCAACAGTAGTGTCACGTTGGCAGTTTTCCAGTATTAAGCGACATGTTGAAAAATTACTACCAGTGCATCCATTATGTGTAACGACTTCTTTCAAGGACATTTGATACAAGCTATCAAGAAGAGGTGACGTATCTGTCTTTTAAACCATTATTTTGGATAATAGTCCTTCCTTAGGAATGGCGATGGTGCTTAATTCCTTTCCCATATTATTTCTAAACAATCGAATACCTGAGATTTCTTCCAAAGTAACGAGTCGTGCAATCTACCTGTTTCTTCACCTGTCATTTCCATGCTCCCCCTAATTATTACCCCCTATTCCGTCCCTCAGTATAATTTTATCTTTTTCTTCTTTTCACACATATTTAAACACATGATTTTCTTGTCGGTTTTTACATTCCTCATTAGTTTATTCTTTTTCTTGTTTTTCTTTATCATTTTCCTAATTCATTCATTTGCTGGCATATGAATTTTACCCAGCCTGTGAGGCTCGTATTTTTTTTACATCTTATAGGATTTTTTAAATTTTAGCTTCATATTCGCCTTAACTTCTGTGGTCAAACATAATTGATGTGTTCTCCTACTTAATACTTTCCTCTATACTGCGAATTTTTTTTGCCATTTTACAGGATAGCTGTTCCTTCAGTCTTTACGTCAGCTCGTACTTATCGGCAATGTCACAATTTCGGATTATAGAGGAGTTGGGCGAAACAGAGATAGGATAGAATGATGTCGGGACTTATTGAAATATTGACGAAATAATCTGGTGTACATGAATGCTATCTTGAAGGATCATCAACTGAGACTACACAGGCAGAATTAATACTAAATAATAAAAAAGAAAAGGAAGTTATTGTTGTGTACCACGTCATCAAAACAGAGGTAGAAAATTGAATTGGTTATCAAATTTCAGAGTGGTGTATGTATAATAGATCAGGATTGGTGAACAATTTCAACCACTCAAATGTTAACTGGATTTGCTTTGTAGTGTAACGTGGAGGGCGAACAGACCTCTTAAAATGCATTTAACAGACCTTTTCGTACCGTGTATATAGTAAGCCCAACAATACAGGACTCATTTCTGGACTTAGAATTGGGAAACGAGCTTTAACATGTGAACAGCAAACCAGTAGATGTGCATTTTGAAAATAGGAATCGCAAATCAGTTAGATTTAGGATAGTTAAAGACAAAGGCAAGAAAGGAGTAGGATAAAAAGTTCTAACCTAGAGGAAGGTAGATTTTCAAAAAAATAATAAACACTCGGATGCAGTGTCTTTATTTGGGCCAGAATTTATTATACATCCCTTGTTACATTGTAAAAGCCCATGTTATTCAGGTTACGGTTGCAACTTGAATGCAAAGTTAACTCAGTAACATGAAAAAAAGGGCAATGGTCAATTGGTGCCCTCACGAATGAAAGTATGGTTAAGTGGCGTTCCGCAGGACTCATTGTTTGACCGTTTGCTGTTTGTTCCTCAGTGTACAGTGGAGCGGTGCCAAAAGACTGGAGGGTGGCAAATGATATTCCCTTGTTCAAACAAATAAATAGAGATCATCCTCGGAATTACAGACCAATCAGTCTTACATCGGCTGTGGATAAATTATTAGAGAGGATTCTGAGAGACAGGGTGTATAACTATGTGGAAGACCATTGCTTGATTAGAGTTACTCAGAATACCATTGTGGGGTCAGACCTGACAGACTGAGTCAATTCTTTGATGATGTGACAAAACAATATTGATGACGGTAGAGCAGTGGATGTGTTGCACATGGAATTTAGAATGGCGTTTAATAAGATTTCCCATGAATGCGTGTTCAGAAAATGAGGGGGTGTGGGTTACAGGGATTTTATTTTTTTGTTGAGATACAGAATTGGACTGGTCCATAGAAGACGGATGGTGGTACTGATGGAAAGCAGTCAGCCTGGAGCTCGGTGACCAGGATGAGGGTTGACTTAATAGCGGTGTACAAGATAATGTGAACCATGGATAGACTGAATAGTCAGAGACATTTTCCCACGGCAGAAATAACTATCAGAAGTGGGCATAATGTTAAGGTGCTAAAAGAAGATTTTGTAGTGGTGTCAGAGTTGGCTCTTAATACAGAAAGTGATGTTTGCGTGTAATGCACTGCTGGCAATGGTAGTAGTGTCAGGTACATTATGGACATTTAATCGCCTGTTGGATAGGCACATGGGTGAGAGTAAAATGAAGGTTATGTAGGTTAGTTTGACTTAGGGTAATATAAATGGTCGGCAAACCATCGAGGCCCGAGTAGCCTGTGCTGTGCTGTTCTATGTTCTATGTTCTACTGATGAGACATTGGCGAGGCCACAAGTGGACTACTTTGTGCAGTTCTAGTCACCATACTACAGGAAGGACATAACTTCAGTGCGGAAATCATTGACAGGAATGTTCCACGAGGAGACTTTCAAGAGATCGGGGCTGTTACCCTTGGAGTAGAGAATGCTGATGCATGGCATGATTGAGGGATACAAAATTCGGAGGTACAGAAATTGAGTGAACCGGATGAACGTGTTTTCCTGGCCAGAGATTTCAAAAACTAAGGGGCACTCAATCAAACCAGTGGGTGAAGAATCAGAGGGGTCATCAGGAAAGAAATTCTTGGTGCAGAGTCGTGGGTATCTGGAATTCGTTACTTTAATTGGGAGTGCAGACAGGGATAGTAAAACTTAAAAAAAAAACACTTTGATCTGCACCTCCAGAGCTGCAAACTACGGAGCAATGGACGCTGTGCAGGATGGTAGGGTTAGAAAGGGTTGTCTGGGACAAACTGGTGAAAACAACGGCCTTCGTGTTATATATTTCTAAAGTTCTATGATTATCCTAGGGACGGTGGAGTTCAGCTGATTTCTTAAAGCGCTGCAGTCTATATTCTGCGAGGTAAACTTTCACTAGCGAGAAAATTCATGTGTTTTCTCTCAACAACACAGAGTTCACAGCTAATTAATTGCACATGGGGATGGTGACTGGCTTGGGGAAGAACTTGTAGTTAGGGTGTTCCCATGTATCTGATGCTGTTGTTGTCCGAGTTGGACCTGGTCATCTGTTTGGAACATGTCATACACTGCATCTTCTAATTGATATACACTAATGCAGGTGTGCTCGCTGAGTTGGAATGTTCATTACCAGTCGTTTCGTCATTCTATTCGGTAACATAGAACATCGAACATTACAGCGCAGTACAGGCCCTTCGGCCCTCGAATTTGCGCCGCCCTGTCATACTAATCTGAAGCCCATCCCACCTACACGATTCCATGTACGTCCATATGCCTATTCAATGACGACTTAAATACGCTTTAACTTGGCGAATCTACTACCGTTGCAGGCAAAGCATTCCATACCCTTACTACACTCTGAGTAAAGAAACTACCTCTGACATCTGTCTTATACCTATTTCCCCTCACTTTAAAGTTGTGTCCCCTCGTGTTTGCCGTCCCCATACGTGGAAAAGAGCTCTCCCTGTCCACCATTTCTAACCCTCAGATTATCTTCGATGTCTCTATTAAGTCACCTCTCAACCTTCTTCTCTCTAACGAGAACAGCCTCAAGGCCCTCAGGCATTCCTCGTAAGACATTCCTTCCATACCAGGCAATATCCTAGTAAATCTCCTCTGCACCCTTTCCAAAGCTTCCACATCCTACTTATAATGCGGTGACCAGAACTGTACACAATACTCCAAGTGTGGCCGTACCAGAGCTTTGTGCAGCTTCAGCATAACCTCCTGGTTCCGGAACTCAATCCCTCTATTAATAAAGGCCAAAACACTGTATACCTTCTTAAGAACCCTGTTAATCTGGGTGGCAACTTTCAGGGATCTTGTACATGGACACCGAGATCTCTCTGTTCATCTGCACTCCCAAGAATCCTACCATTAGCCCAGTACTTTCCATTCCGATTACATCGTCCAAAATGTATCACCTCAAATTTATCCACATTAAACTCCATTTGCCACGTCTCAGCCCAGCTCTGGACCCTATCTATGCCTCTCTGCAACCTTCTACATCCTTTGTCTCTCTCCACAACTCCACCGACCTTCGTGTCGTCCGCAAATTTACTAACCCACCCATCTAAGCCCTCATCCAGGTCATTTATAAAAATGACAAACAGCAGTGGACCCAGCACCGACCCTTACGGTATGCCGCTATTAACTGGGCACCAAGATGAACATGTTCCAGCAACTACGACCCACTTTTTTTATTTCAGCAAGCCAATTACTGATCCAAACTGCTATGTCTCCCACAATCCCATTCCTCCGCATTTTGTATAATAGTCTACTGTGGGGAACCTGATCGAACGCTTTGTGGGACATCTTCAGTGGGACTCCAGGCGAAGCACTGCTGATAATTCCTGCTCTCTATTTATATGCTTGAGTTTCTTTGGGTTGGTAATGTCATTTCCTGTGGTGATATTTTTTTCCTGTAGTGGAGTCAGTTCCTGTTCTTTTTTCAGGGTGTGGTAGATGGGGTCTAACTCCATGCGTTTGTTGATAGAGTTCTGTTTGGAATGCCATGCTTCTAGGAACTCTCGTGCATTTCTCTGTATGGCTTGTCCGAGGATGGATGTGTTGTCCCAGCCGACATGGTGTCATTCATCGTCTGTATGTAAGAATACTACTGAGAGAGGGTCAAGTCGTTTTGTGGCTAATTGATGTTCAGGGATCCTAGTAGCTAGGTCTATTTGTCCAATGTAGTGTTTGTTACAGTCCTTGCACGGTATTTTTTAAATGAGCGTCAATGCTGGAGGCGGTGGATGTTTGTGGAGCAGGCAGCGTACTGCTGCATATTCTCGAGCATCTTTAATGTCATTTGAGCTGCACCCACTCAGGCAAGTGTAAAGTATTCCATCAGACGTCTGAAAAGTGCCTCGGAGATAGCAAGTTAGCCACTGAGCCACTCATCACCCTGAATGGATTGAGATCCCCTTTCCTTCAGTGTCAGTGGGTCAAAGTCCTTGAGCTTCCTCCCTCACAGCATTATGGGATTCCAACCACATGGAATGTGGCGACCTCTAAATCAGCTCACCCGTACTTTCTCAAGGACGATTGGGCCAGCCACTATATACTGGCCCAGCCAGAGACAAACAAGTGTCATGAGTGCATTAAAACAGTTCGTGAGTCGCCTTGAGAAATCAGGAAGTGAGTTACTCGCTGCGTACTTCTCAACTACTGATATTGTCGCCGCAGTGTTTAGATGGCCAGTCCAATTCCACTTCATTTCAATGGTCAAAGCCCAGGCTGTCGATAGTCCAGTGCTGGGAGTATCATTGAAAATCACGGCAGGGATGTCTCCATTTTGACATGCTTAGGACCAGAATAACGATACTCGGGTCATTCTTGGTTCTCCCGTTGAAGCTTAAAGAAAAAATACAATGGGTAGATTCTCTCCTACTGGATGTTATCGGTGCTTGGCCCATTGTCTAAATATGCTGAGTGGACACGGTTTGGGTCAAATGCGTTGTGTGAAACTACAATCACACAAAATTTTGACACTCCAGTGGGGGGCATGTTGTTTTGGAAAATGTAGTGGGTGATGGATTCTATGGGGAACTTAGCACGAACACCCAAGGTTCTGGTATCGAGTGGCTGTAACACAATGTTATTTTCAAAGAAATCAACTTGGCGAACAGAACCACAACAACGAGCACCCGAGGTACAAATCTTCTCCCAAACTTTGAATTTTGCATGAGTGTTTATAGTGCAGAATGATACAACAGACATAGAACGTTGGGAAATAGATTATCCATATTACACAGGAGGAAGTGCTGGGTAACTTGAAATACATAAAAGTGAATAAATTCCAAGGAGCCGATGAGGTGCACCCTAAAATTCTGTAGGAAGCTAGTGAAGGGATTGAACTGTCCCTTGCTGAGATATTTGTGTCATGCATAGTCACAGCTGAGGTGCCGAAAGACTGGAGTTGGCTAACGTGGCGCCACTGTATAAAATCGGTGGTAAGGACAAGTCAGGGAAATATAGACCAGTGAGCCTGAAGTCGGTGGACGGCAAGTTGTTAGAAGGAATCTTGAGGGACAGGATGTATAGGTATTTAAAAATGCAGGGACTGATGAGGAATAGTCAACATGCCTTTGTGCATGGGTGATCAAATCCCACATACTGGATTGAGATTTTGAAGAATTACCCAAGTGGATTGATGAGGACAGAGAGATGGACGTGATCGATATCGACTTCAGTAAGGCGATTAGCAAGGTTTTCCATGGGAGACTGGTTAGCAAGGTTATATCTCATGGAATACAAAGAGAACTAGCAATTTGTATACAGAACTGGTACAAATGTAGAAGACAGAGGGTGGTGGTGGAGTGTTGCTTTCCATACTGGAGGCCTGTGACCAGTGGAGTTCCACAAGGATCGGAGCTGGGTCCACTGCTTGTAATGATCTATATAAATGATTTGGATGTAAGCATAAGAGGTACAGTTAGTAAGATTGTAGTTGACATCAATATTGGAGGTGTAGTGGATATCAAGAAAGGTTACCTCAGATTCCAATGGATTCTTGATCAGATGGGCCAAAGGGCTGAAAAGTGGCAGATGGAATTTAATTTAGATAAGAGTGAGGTGCTGCATTTTGCAAAAGCAAATCTTGGCAGGATTTGTACACTTAATGGTAAGGTACTAGGAAGTGTTGCTGAACAAACAGACATTGGAGTGAAGGTTCACAGCTCGTTCAAAGTTGACTCGCAGGTAGATAGGATATCGAAGAAGGCGCTTGGTACGCATTCCTTTATTAGTCAGTGTATCGAGTACAGGAGTTGGGAGATCATGATGCGCCTGTACAGGACATTGATTAGACCACATTTGGAATATTGCATTCAGTTCTGGTCTCATTCCTATCAGAAAGATGTTGTGAAACTTGAAATAATTCGAAAATGATTTACAAGAATGTTGCCTGGGTTGGAAGATTTGAGCAACAGGGAGAGATTGCATAGGCTGTGGCTGTTTTCCCTGGAGTGTCGGTAGCGGAGGCCTGCCCTAATAAAGGGTTATAAAATCATCAGGGCATGGATAGTACAAAAAGACAAAGCTTCTACCCTGAAATAGGTGAGTCCAGAACGAGAGGTAATAGAGTTAGGGTGTGAGGGGGAAGATTCAAAAGAGCCCTAAGGGGCAACTTATTCACGAAGAGGGTGGTACATGTATCGAAAGAGTTGTCAGACAATGTG
Organism: Chiloscyllium plagiosum; assembly: GCF_037043375.1. Classification (NCBI taxonomy): domain Eukaryota; kingdom Metazoa; phylum Chordata; class Chondrichthyes; order Orectolobiformes; family Hemiscylliidae; genus Chiloscyllium; species Chiloscyllium plagiosum. Next base: position 20,366,409 of record NW_028270186.1, on the reverse strand, counting down.
GTGAAGAATCGTAAAATGGCAACATTTAAAATGCATCGTGATGAGTATGTGAGATATGGAATGGGTGCTGGCCGGCAGGACAGGATTAGGTTGGGATATCTTGTTGGCATGGAAAAGTTGTACAAAGGGTCTGTTATCATGCTGTAAATCCCTTCGACTCTATGACTCTATTTAGAATCTCCTCAGTTTAGGGAACCATAAACTACTCTTCCGTGCCCCCTTCTCTTTATTGTTCATGCGTAATTGCCCTTTAATGAGAAAGGCATTGTTTGTCATTGGTAAGTCATGTGTTTCTTTTCTTCCTGATGGTGGAATACAAATAAACAGGACTCTCCTCTACTCGGGAGTTCTCGCCAATTTTCTCGAGTATCCGAAATAGTGGGTGCTGCACGTGAGGTTCCCCTGCAATCACAGATTGCAGTTGTTCACGGACTCCCAGCCCATTTGCTTGTTCTGCGGGACTGTGGAATCCGTGAACCATCTACAGATTGTATGGGGGCGTTTGCACTCCCGTTTTGATTATATTATAAACCTTCTCCTCTCTTTTTGGTTGCACTTCAGTCTCAAGCTCCTGATCTTAGGCCATTCGGTGCTGAGTGGGGACGGTAGGTCAGAGGATGTCCTCGTGAGTCTGCTCCTGGGCCTGGCCAAACTGCCCATAAACAGGTCCAGGCACCGGGCTGTGGAGGTTGTCGTTGGGGCCAAATGCCTGCCCCTCTTCCGTGGTGACAATCAAGGCCTAGTGCCCCTGGAGAGAGAGAACTCGGTGTCCACTTACAGGCTGGAGCTCTTAGGAGAGGTGAACACCTGTGCTGTGAAGTGTTTTTCCCCCTCACACTCTATGTTAATTTAATCCCTGCTCTCCTCTTTCACTTTTTTGAGGTGAATTTGTGACGGAATTCACCTGTACCTCCACACACATCATTTACTGCATCCGCTGCACCCGATGTGGCCTCCTCTACATTGGGGAGATAAGCCGCCTATTTGTGGAACATTTTAGAGAACACCTCTGGAGCACCCGCACCAACCAACCCAAACGACCCGTGGCTGAACAATTTAACTCCCCCTCCCACCCTGCCAAGGACATGCAGGGCCTTGGCCTCCTCCATCGCCAGATCATGGCAACACGACGCCAGGAGGAAGACCGCCTCATCTTCCGCCTAGGAACTCTCCAACCACAAGGGATGAATACAGATTTCTCCAGCTTCCTCATTCCCCCTCCCCCCACCTTATCTCAGTCACAACCCTCGGACTCAGCACCGCCTTCTTGACCTGCAATCTTCTTCCCGACCTCTGCGCTCCCACCCCCTCTCTGGTATATCACACTCACCTTAACCTCCTTCCACCTATCGCATTCCCAACGCCCCTCCCCAAGTCCCTCCTCCCTACCTTTTATCTTAACCTGCTTGACACACCCTCCTCATTCCTGAAGAAGGGCTTCTGCCTGCTCCTTGGATGCTGCCTGACCTGCTGCGCTTTTCCAGCAGCACATTTTTCAGCTCTGATCTCCAGCATCTGCAGTCCTCACTTTCTCTGTGTCAGAGGTTCTGTCCAGTTTGACAGCTGGCTCTGAGTGAGCTGGATCCATGAAGAAAAGGACAGAACTCCCAAGGAATCTCCTCATTCTACGAATTGAATGTGAGCTAACTTGTAAAATACCTTGTCTAGTGAATGCATTCATAAAGGATGGCTTCGCTTCGGAACACCAGCCTTCATTCAATTATTTCAGTGGTGTTGCAGGAAACAACTTGATGGACATTTACTCGCACCAGTCGTCTATAAGTTGGGGTAAGAATTTCTGGAATTATGCCTTGGGAAATTTGACTCTTTCGGTGCTGCCATTGAAGACTGGGCCTACTATATGGAACGAATGTGTTATTCTTTTCAGAGCAAATTACATTGGGCCAGATGAAAAGCCATGACTAATTCTTCTTATAGGGTGTCCACTCACAATATTTTCGGCTATTAGGAGCCTGACTTTCTTGGATGCACAGGTACTAAAATTTTTCAAGACTTGCCAATTTAGCTAAGATTTATTACTCTCCTGGATTTGAATGGCAGTGCTGGAACCAATGGAATCCGTAAAGGATTTTTGTCGAGTTTGAGATGACTGGCGTAGATATGGAAATTTGGTTTAATCCTGAGTGAGATGCGGAGAGACTGTTTGGTACGTGAGATTAATGGTGTGACAATGCAATAGCGCCTACTAACTGGAACCTCAATGACGTTCAAACAGGCACTGCAACTGGCATTGTCTCAGAAAATGGACCAAATGGATTACACGATGTCAAGAAAACTCCATTGCAAGTGCATACCGTCACATTGCGGACCGTGATTAGCACTTGAGAGCAGGCAATCTTATACAGGGTATATCCTGATCATAAGGACCCTATTTCAGACAACAGAAAATCCCGAAAATAAAGCCGAGACTGGAACAAATGGTTAAAACGTACTTCAGTGACTGGTCGGGCACAGTATTATATTGTCACTGATATGCGGATTCGAGAGAGTGCATCAAGGCCTGACTTCTGTATGAAAACTCATCGACCGGTATCCAAAAGAGTGTACAGCCTGGAAACCTGCATATTTGGAACAATTAAATTGTTTAGCAACACCCAGATCAGAATCGATCCAAGGAAATAACTCTTTAAATGATCACCCGGTTCTAAGAGAAATCAATACCTGGGGCATTGTATCAGTGATTGTGAACCAGTCTTTAACAAGTTACGTTCGGGACACAAATCCTTAATTTTGCATAAGACATTGGCCAAATTGAGAATATATACTATTATATCAGAGAACATTACATATTAAGGATACGACTTTCGTTCTGGTCTCCTATGAGAACCAGTTGTTGTCATTACCACTGATCGTAGTAAACAGCTGAGGCTGAAGGTTGATGGAGTGGAAGTGATTTGGAAAGATTCATCCTGTTTGGGTCAGCATTTTTTTTCGTTTCGAATACGGCTGCCTGAATGAAATGAGGCTGTGCAGGAAGATCTTGAGATCATCAAAGGAGCTAAGACAACTTTGCACGTTGACCAGGAAGAAATTCCACGATCCTGCAATCCTGCCCCATGCAAATAATTTTACCGATGCAAAAGTAGAGGCAAAAAACAGAAAGCTGGAAAACGAAGATTCATTAAACAAAGACAGTTTACAGAATGGACAGCACCAGTCCCACTGATTTTGAAACCTTTGTGGGATTTTCAGCAAAAGGTAGTAGTAAACCTTCTTGCAAATGGATATGTAACCAATCCCTTGCTAAGAAGATTTGTAGATAAAGCTGATGGGGGGAGGGGCGGGAACTGTCCTTCAAAAAAGTGGACATGAGCTATGCGAGACTGCAAATATGATGTGATGACCAGTCTCAGACGTATACCCCAAATAATACTGGAAGTGTTTGTACCAATACACACGACTTCCATTTCGGATATCATCAGCCTGAGCCCTTTTCCAGCAGACAATTACAGAACATTTTACAAAGTCCAGCACAGAGTATCATTTATCCAGATCTACTAATAACTGGGAATACCAATAAACAGCGCGTGGAGAACTTGGGTATAGTTATTAAAGGTTTCCCCAGGAGGGGAAAAAGGCGCATTCCGGGCACCCCAATTGATCTTTTTTGTGCCATATAGACGTCAAGACCGGGTTACACTATTTAGAAAATAAGGTGAGAGCGATCAAAACTGCCTCAGCTCTCATGTATCTACCGGAGCATAGGTCTTTCCTTGCGATGGTGAGCAATTGCAGAAAGTTCACGCATAAACTAACCTCCGTCTCGATACCCTTACAGCGGCTATTGAAGAATGGTCAGCCTTGAACATGGTCTCGAGCCAAGATGTAGCTGTTAGTGAACTGAGTAAGAAACTATCATCACCGGAAGTGTTAGCTCACTGCAATGGAAAGTGCAATGCAGTGCTGACATATGATGAGCCCCCGTATGGTATCAGAATCTCTTGGCTCCCTGCTGGCCCAAAAACAGGATTTTCTGACACCATATGCTCCCTGCACTTTGCCGCTGCCAAAAACAAATATTCCAGATTGTGTAGGAGGTTTTGACTGTCATCTTTCTGAGTACAAGTTCCAGAAAAACATTTAGGGATATAAATTGGAATTAGAACTGAACCACAAACTACTACCCGTTACATATAAGGAAGACAAGGCCTTACCACTCATAGATTCTGTTCGAAATAAGCAGGGATCCTCACTCTAAGGGTATAAAATTACACTCGGTGCGTTCAGGTAGCAAATTGGGATTCCGTTAGTGCCTCCCAGTGGCAGATACAACAGTCGTGGTGCCTCCCGTGAAAGAGTCAATTCTGATTTTGTTTTTACTGGGCACGCTTCCAGTCACTGCTGACAATGACTGACATTGTGCACAAACGTTTACCCCAAGACTTCGTTGCACATCAACTAAGCTGGTTCTTCGATGTGTTCAATAGTTTTCGTCATTGTTGATGTCCCTTCAATGTGGATGAACGTGTACTGTGTACATTAGTCAAACTCAGCGAACATGTAGAAAATGTGTGAGCATCATTTGCAATGCATGGACTCCAGGAAGTATTGTTAGAACATAGAACATAGAACATAGAACAATACAGCACAGAACAGGCCCTTCGGCCCACGATGTTGTGCCGAACTTCTAACCTAGATTAAGTACCCATCCCACATCTATCCACGTTTCCGTGATGGCCACAACATCGTAGTCCCAGGTACCGATCCACGCCTTAAGTTCACCCACCTTATTTCTGATACTCCTTGCGTTGAAGTATACGCACTTGAGCCCATCTCTGTGTCCGCGAGTAGTCCCTGTCAGTGCTACCTTCTCCACAGCCTCCCTACAGTCTTGGGCATCCTGACACACAGCTAGCTTACTTGCTGGACTACAAGTCCGGATCCCATCCCCCTGCCAAATTAGTTTAAACCCCCCCCCCCCCCCGAAGAGTGCTAGCAAACATACCCCCCAGGATATTGGTGCCCTTCTGGTTCAGATGCAACCCGTCCTGTTTGTACAGGTCCCACCTTCCCCAGAATGCAGTCCAATTGTCCAAATATCTGAAGCCCTTCCTCCTACACCAGCCTTGCAGCCACGTGTTCAACTGCACTCTCTCCCTATTCTTTGCCTCACTGTCACGTGGCACCGGCAACAACCCAGAGATGACGACTCTGTCTGTCCCAGCTTTTAGCTTCCAGCATAACTCCTTGAGCTCTTGAATGACCTCCCCACCCCTCTTCCGACCTATGTCGTTGGTGCCAATGTGCACCATGACTTCTGGCTGCACACCCTCCCCCTTAAGGATTCTGAAGACACGGTCTGAGACGTCTCGGACCCTAGCACCCGGGAGGCAACAAACCATCCGTGAGTCTCGCCCATGTCCACAGAACCGCCTGTCCGTCCCTCTAACTAGAGAGTCCCCTATAACTAGCGCTCTCCTCCTCTCCCCCTTTCCCTTCTGAGTCTCAGAGCCACAGACCCCTTCACTGCAGCTTACACCTGCAACGCTGTCCCCCTCAACAGTTTCCAAAGCTGTATACTTATTGTTTAGGGGAACGACCACAGGGGAACCCTGCACTGCCTGCTTCTTCCCCTTCCCACCTCTAACTGTTACCCAGATACCTCTGTTCTCCGGCGTAACTATGTCCCTGTAGCTTCTATCAATCACCCTCTCAGTCTCTCGAATAATCCTCAGTTCATCCAACTCCAGTTTCAGTTCCCTAACTCGTTCGATGAGGATCAGGATCTGACTGCATTTCCTGCAGACGAAGTCGGCAGGAGTATCGGTGATCACCCCTACCTCAAACATCCTGCAGGAGGAACATTCCACCGCCTGCGCTGCCATGACTGTACACTTTCTCCAAAAACAAGAACACTGAGTCAATAACACTGAGTCACTTACCTGTGGACTTTAAAGTTGGTTAGAGGAGGAGGGTGGGAGGGAGGCCCTACGGAAGTAGAACCTGGGGTCTAGAACACACCCACTCAAATACTAATCACTTACCTTCCCGCCCAGCTATGCACTCCAACCTCACTTCCGCTGCTCCCACTCAAATGACCGTTGGTGATTAAAGGGTGAGTATTTATACTCACAGTTCTCCTTCCCGGCTGCCCCTCTGTTTGCCGTCACTTCCTCTGCTGCTCCCGCTCTTTTTGTGAAGAGAGAAAATGGACAATAAGCCGTTATTTACTTCCTTAAGACTATTGGCATTTGGTATGTCTGGATAGGTTCATATTATTCCTTGTCCAATGGTCTGTTAGAATGTAGTTCAAAAGTTGAACGTATGCTTAAAGAAACAGCGTACAACCTCACTCGATACCAAAGAGTCCGAGTTTCTGTTTGATTGTACAACGTCTCTCACGCTACTACAGGAATAGCTCTAGCAGAGTTGCTGATTGGGGTGAAGAATGTCCACCAGGTAAAGCCCGATATTCGCGCACCTCGAGGAAAGGGGTGAAATGACTTCAGGAACGCCAATGTTTCTGCTGTCTCCTGCAAGCGAGAGACAGTTTGCTTGAGAAACCAATAAAATGTCCTTGCGTGAGAAGGTGGCAAGGTCGATGTGGTGCTACGTACCATGACACGCAAAGTCGAGGAGCCGAGGCGGTTCAGAACAAGCTTTCTTCCGCATGAAAGCAGCTATTTCACAAAAATGGGCAGGATATGGGACAAAGACACGAGATTTGGGATGAGGGAATAGAACCTGTGTGCAGGCATGATGTGCCTTCTTCTGCGTCGTAATAACTTCTGTATTCCGTGGTATAGGATCACATGCTTCCAAATATCGCAGTTCTGCGTCGTGATTTGTAATGGATATGGGCCTTAAAGTATTGAATATTTATTAACAGCATTAGAATTTCAGCCCAGTCACAGAATCATCTGAACCTGCTCAACCTCTGACCTAAACAATTGTGTGTCCATGTTTTTTTTTGGAAGAAGTCTCTTTCATTCGCAGACTATACCCTGTATTGTTATTGTCGCATCCTCGTCTTCAAGTGTAAGAAACGTTTTATTGTGAAGTTCAATATTACAAGAAGTCTACAGGAAGAATGGGATACAATCTGCATTGTCAATGAGATGATTTATTGGTTCTTCTATGATTATCAACCATTCTAATTTATTTGTTAAAGATATTAATGCGAAATTCAACACGCAATGAAATGGCTCATTGTTTGAGTACTGTAAAGTCTAAACGATAAACTTTTCTCCTGGAAGTAGTTCCTCAGAATATAATGGACAAACCTTCAGGACTTTCTGTTGAACTCATTTGGCGACTCACGTTGGTAAATATACCGGTGTAGGGTGTAGGGCATTTTTCAAATATAGCGCCAAAAACGAATAAAATTCCAGACTGTACAGAGTGATCGATTTTCATCCACTTATTTCGAGGAAGAGACTATTACGTTGAGAAGATCCCTGGTCTGGAGGGATTGCGTCATTAGCGGAGGCTAAATAAGTCTGGACTCTATTCACTTGAGATAAGAAGAGTACGAAGTGATCTAATTGGATCATGTATAACAACAAAGTAGATTGACTGGGGCAATACTCAGCGGCTGCTTTCCTTCATGGGAGAGTCTGGAAGTAGAGGGTATAGTCTGAGAATAAAAGTGACGCCTGTTAAAGCCCAGGATGAGGAGGAAGTTCTTCTCTTGGATAGATCGCCTTTCCACAAAGAACTGGGGTGGCGGCAGCATCCTTGAAAATATTTAAAGCTGATATAGATAGATTCTTGAACAGTCAGGTAATCAAGAGTTACCGGAAAAGGCAAGAAAGTATACTTCAGAAATGTCGAATCAGGCATATTTCAGAGGAATGGCAGAGCAGGCTCGAATGACCATATGTCCGATTCCTACTCCCATTTCGCATGGTTGTCTGATTGTGGAGCCAGTGGGGATGGTATATTTGCTGAGAGTAGACAAAGCACACCGCGCTCCTCCAAAATATATTGTGGAAATAGCTTAGACCCTAATTTGGTTCATTTAAAATAAATCCAAATGTAAGCTACCATTTTGCGTATATTATTTGATTGATCCATTGCTAAGTTTCAATGAAAACGCACTTTGTTGTTTCAACACACTTAAATTACAACGAAAAGAAGAATTGGTGTAACTTTATTGAAATATTAAACAAAATAAAGTATCATGTATGTACCAATTATCAACTATTCCTCATTTGGCAGAATCCCATAAACACGCACTTAGAAAAGGCAATTTAGCAAAGCAATCATTATTCTTGAGTACTGTCTCTCTTCAGTTCATTGAAAAGAAAGACGAAAACGAATTTCATGCCCTTTTTGATTTTATAAATGGAAGTGTCTGTGTCTAAGATTTCACTCCAACAGCCAAGAATTCAGGCCCTAAGCTCCACCAGGCAGCAACATCAAACAAATAATCGATGCCTCAACATAAGTCTGCTGTCCATGTGCGGCCTGACCACGTCTACTCATGATTCTTTTGCCTTACTTCTGAAAGAAGAAAACAACCAGGACATGGGTGCTGGGGAAATCATAAACAGAAAAGGAAAAAAAAAACGAAAAGGCATGTTAGACACCTCGAGAGAACTCACAGCTGTGAACCAGGAGACATTTCTGCAGCACTCTGAAAACATTCATTTGCAAGAGAAACAGCACAGAATATATCTGTTAAAGGCACAGCGCCGTCACAGGTTATAAAACACGGCCACTTGGAAGAAATGAGCTCAGAACACTTGTGAGAGATTTTCTCCACAGCAGCAGATGTCGGTGGTTGTTTGCTCAATTGAGTCTTCCTCAACTGATCGGGCAGAATGGATTTGTCACCCGTCTTTTGGAGCTATTGCAGTGCTTGGTGGGAGATAAAAGTTAAAACGCACTGACGAACGGCCATGTATGAGTGAATTATATCTCTGAGATTGAGGTCCAAAAAGCAACATCTTAACAGTTAGAAAGGATATAACAGATGATTATGTGGCTGGTAAATTTATGTGAGGGCGAACGTTTCAGATTCCTGGGAAATTTCGACTGATTCTCGGGAAAGTTGGACTAGTGTAAGTTGTAAACTGGACAGATTACCCCTCGGTAACACTGGGGTTGATGTAGTACCAGTGACTGTATGTGAGAGCACTTGGGAAAGTTTTAAAGTAAAATGGTAGGGTTGGGCGATGGGATCCCAGGAATGAAGGTGGGGAAAAAAAGGGAACTTGGGCAAAACCAAAAGACTGAATGCGAAATCCGGCAAGTGTTTGGCGATGAATTCAAGGTACAATGCTAAATGAAGTGAACAGGACTAAAAATACTAAGAAGTAAAGAATGAGGCTTTTAACTTAATGGACAGGACGTTTGAAATAATGTTGATGATTCACACATGCAAACAGATATAAACAAACCGAATGTACCTGGGATTACGGAGTCATTGCTGGAGGATGAGCTGGCCTGACAATAGTTTACCTTATGGTATTCACTTTTTAGGAAGGGCAGACAAAGAGGAAAACGAGGTGAGTAATATGGATGCTGAGAAAGAGTATTAGCAAGGTAGTGCCTTTTAGCATCTCTTATATCTTCCCTCACACTTTAGACTTGCGCCCTCTCGTTTTGGACGCTGCTTCCCTTGGGCATAGACCTTGGTTATTCACTCTATCTCTGTTCCTCATGATTTTATGAATTTCTATACGATCACCCCTCAGCGTCCGATGCTCTGGGGATAAACCGCCTCAGTCTATTTCACCTCTCCCGATATCTCACATTCTCACAAGTGTCATGCATTTCTGACAGAGATGACGAAACATTCTTTTCCCTCTCACGTTCAATATTGTGTACTTCGGAGCTGCTTCAGTAGCACTAAATTCCCTGAAGGAGTCGGCCGGTTTATTTCAGAGAGAGAAGCAAATTATTTAATGGTGGAGGTGGGTGGGGTGTGCCGAAGGTCTAACACCAAAGTGGTTCAGTTCAAAGTTCTTCCAAAGCGTCAGGACAGAAGTCATGCAACCTCCACCACCATACGACCCCAGTACACGAGTCCTCAAACGTTAGTTTTATTTTCAGAAGGGATCCTATGCAATCAATTTAATATTTGTAAAAGCTTCCTCAAATGCTGGAACGAGCATTTTACGCAGTCCTGGTCAATTAAATGTTTTGACGTTCGTTGTCCTCATTCCCAAGTGACCTCCTACTGGAACTGATGTGCGACCTGCGACACCCCCTCTCCAAAAACAACTGGTAATGCAACATAATGGACTTCTGCCAATTTTTCAACAAAATAAATATGCAGTTGTGGTCATCTCCTAACTAACGCTTCATTTTTTCGAGAATAATATTGTTGGGTACATTCAGTTTGGTCTTTGGAATGTTTTGTTTATGTAGGTGTTTTATCTTTATTTGTAACTTAATCTACTTCTCCGAAATAAAAATAGACACTCTGCTCTCGCTGGTCGTTTATTTGAGACTTCCACTCTTTCGTAAATCGTTTGTTTTCTCTTCTTATTGCCACATCGTCAAGAAAAATTGCGAAATGTACTGTTGCAACACGCCAGCTGTCTGCTTTTACAAACGGATTTTCAATCATGGCAGGCAACTTTCCCACCTGTGATCACATTGTATCATTCTCGAGGATAAACCCGGCAATTGCTCTATTCCTCCCAGCACCGCTTCATCATATTTCACCCGACCCTTCAACTCCACAATATTATCATCTTTTTCTGGAAATACTGCTTCTGAATTACAGCAGCAATTCATGTTTCTCACAATCAAATGGGCATGCACCCTTATCTCCGAAAATCTTAATTTCTTTTCGTAGTCACCCTGGCGCACAAGGCAAAACTTTTCCCACACATGTGAATTGTTGAAAGATTTCTGGCACTTTTGAAAAGCCCAAATGCCCCTCAGCATATTCAAAATACGGTAAAACCAAAACTGAGCATCAACATTCCTCATCTCACTTGGACAGATTCAGGATAGGTTCTCAGTCAGCATTTTTTAAAAAAATTGGTGAACATTTCAGAGAATGTGGTTCAGAGCATGATACGGTTCCCCATGGTAGGCTTATGTGGAAAGTCAGGAGGCGTGGGATAGAGGGAAATTTGGCCAGTTGGATAGAAAACTGGCTAACCGGTCGAAGTCAGAGAGTGGTGGTAGATATTCAGCCTGGATCCCAGTTACAAGTGGAGTTCCACAGGGATCAGTTATGGGTCCTCTGCTGTTTGTAATTTTTATTAATGACTTGGCAGAGGGAGTCGAAGGGTGGGTCAGTAAATTTGCAGATGATACGAAGATTGGTGGAGTTGTGGATAGTGAGGAGGGCTGTTGTCGGCTGCAAAGGGACTTAGGTATGATGCAGAGCTGGGCTGAGGAGTGGCAGATGGAGTTCAACCCTGTCAAGTGTGAGGTTGTCCATTTTGAAAGGACAAATATGAATGCGGAATACAGGGTTAACGGTAGGGTTCTTAGTAAGGTGGAGAAGCAGAGGGATCTTGGCTCTATGTCCATAGATCTTTGAAAGTTGCCACTCAGGTGGATAGAGCTTATAAGAAGGCCTATGATGTATTAGCGTTCATTAGCAGAGGGATTGAATTCAAGAGTCGTGAGGTGATGTTGCAGCTGTATAGAACCTTGGTAATCCACATTTGGAGTACTGTGTGCAGTTCTGGTCGCCTCACTTTAGGAAAGATGTGGAAGCTTTGGAGAGGGTGCAGAGAAGATTTACCAGGATGTTGCCTGGAATGGAGAATAGGTCATACGAGGATAGGTTGAAAGTGCTCGGCCTTTTCTCATTGGAACGGCGAAGGATGAGGGGTGAATTGATAGAGGTTTATAAGCTGATCAGAGGAATAGATAGAGTAGACAGTCAGAAACTTTTTCCCCGGCTACAACAGAGTGTTACAAGGGGACAAAAATTTAAGGTGAAGGGTGGAAGGTATGGGAGGATGTCAGGGGTAAGTTTTGACCCAGAGAGTGGTGGGGGCATGGAATGCGCTGTCTGTGGGAGTGGCAGAGTCTGAATCATTGGTGACCTTTAAGCGGCAATTGAATAAGTACATGGATGGGTGCTTAAGCTCGGACAAAAGTTCGGCACAACATCGTGGGTCGAAGGGCCTGTTCTGTGTTGTATTGTTCAATGTTCTATGTGCATCCAGCAAGATCCAATAGTCAGTGTGCATGAATCCACAAAATCTCTTTCCTTCTATATCAATACCTGCTTTTTCCACTCTCTGCTACATTGAATATTGTTAGAATACTCTCTGTACTACCTGAGTGCCAATCTTTCTCTCTCATTGTTTCTGATACCCTTTCAAGTCAACATCACAGCATGACTATAACCAATCTGTATCTCTCTTGCGTTCGCTGCCCCCGGATATGAACACCTCAGAACTGACGTTCTGGCACTTGGAAAGCATAACGTCTTAGCGTGTTTTGAGAACATTTTTAGCTCAGGTTGAGGTTTAGGATGTAGGTTTGCTCGCTGAGCTGAAAGGTTTATTTCCAAATCCAAACGAATAACTGGAAAGCAGGAAGTTTCAGCATTGCTTTGCATAAAGTCTACTGAAGTCGTTACCTAGTAAGGTAATGAAACGTCTGGAAATAAATCTTTCAGGTCAGTAAGCAAACCTACATCCAGCATAACTGCTCTCCCAGCCCTCTTCTCACATTCTACTCTTCTCCTGTTCTTATGTCACTCCTGTCTCTGCCCCGTTTTCCTTTTCTCGTGACCTACACATCTTTTCCTGATGTAGGGCTTTTGCCCAAAATGTCGATGATCCTACTCTTGGATGCCGGACCTGCTGTGATTTTCCAGCGCCACACTCTCGACTCTGATCACCAGCATCCACAATCATCACTTTCTCACAAACATCTTTTCTCAAACTCCCATGATTTAAACCTTCTCGGGCTGCTGTACAGTCACCATTTTGAGAGCTGCGTTTAGAAGATTGGAAGAGTGAGAGAGAAAGAAGAAGATAGTGGGGAGGGGGTAGCGGAAAAGCAGAGTGTTAAGGAGAGAGAACGAGGTAGGTACAGACAAGGAGTGAGGGAGAGGCACAAATGGACAGAGGGGCAGAGAAGCACAGAGAAGGGAAGTAAGATAAAGAGAGACAGAGACCGAAAATTGGAAGGAGGCACGAAGAGTGAACAATTTTAAAGTCCTGACGTTTGAAGATAGAAGGATTACAGAATCAGAGACATAAACAAGTCAATAGGTAGATGGAACTAAATGTTAAAACTTGGACACTCATTGCAATATGAGGCGTTTTATACGCGTAGCAAGATTCCACAAGCAGCAATATAGCAATCAACAGACATCCCCTCAGACCTCAGGAAATGGTAAGTTCTATCGAAAAGATATTGGTCCTTTCACACCGCGTTTGGTTTAAATCATTAATTTTGGTCTGGAGACACATATTTTGGGAGAAAATGGATTGTAAGAGAAGGCTGAGACATAGGGATAGGAATCCTTATTCTCACTTCACAACCACTCCCTACACCCAGCCACCAATTCATATGCAGAAACAGAGACACGCACACGGGATACAAATCTCAGAAAAAAATCCAATCTGCTGCGGCTCCATTGCATATCATCATCCGTTTCAGTGTGGTCTCTGACATCCCTGGTCATTGATCCTTTCACCAAGGGAAAAATAAATCCTGCGTACCCTTTGTGAGACCCCCATTATTTTATTTTTATTAATCTTATTCTTCTTCAGTCTCCTCTGCTCCAGGGAAAGCAAACCCACTCTGTCCAATCTCTCTTCATAACTGAAACACACCAGTCCAGACAACATGCCACATTGGTTCCAATTTTATCATATTCCGAACAGAATTAACCTTTCAGGTAATTATTTTTTTTTTGGTTATGCATTTCAAGAAGTTGGAACACTAATAGAATCGGCGATTCATAAATTTCCATTCCAGACTAACGCCCAAAATGTTTGATCAAACATTAGAACAATACAATTGCTTACAATTGACCCTAACAGATACCGATTTGCATTTTCACTTTCTCCCTCTCTATCACTTGCGCACTGGTCAGAGAATCAACATTACAAAAAAGTACAGAAAAAACAGCAATGATTCAATTCTATTGTGCCAATATCCTGCCTTTGCTCCGCATCTCTGTAAACAATAACCTTCCAAATAACCCTCCAATGTGCTCTCAAATGGCTCAATTGAACACACGTCCAGCACATGTAAAATTAAGTGCAGGACAGTAATGCTTCAGTTATATAGAATAATGGTGAGGCTGCATCTTTCTTTTAAATTAGATTACTACAGTGATCAGGTCCTGGAGATTTATCCAAATTATGCATTTCAAGAAATCAAGCACTTACTACTTTGTAATATGGATATTTTTCAAGATGTCACAACCTATTTCCTTGCATTCGATATCTTCCATATCCTTCCCTATTAGACCACTTGCATTGAAATAAATGCAATTTAATATTTCAGTCCGACCGTGTTTTAGATTAGATTACAGTGTGGAAACAGGCCCTTCGGCCCAACAAGTCCACACCGACCCGCCAAAGCGCAACCCACCCATACCTCTACCTCTACCCCTTACCGAACACTACGGGCAATTTAGCATGGCAAATTCGCCTGACCTGCACATCTGTGGACTGTGGGAGGAAACCGGAGCACCCGGAGGAAACCCACGCAGACACGGGGAGAACGTGCAAACTCCACACAGTCAGTGTGGAGTTTGCACTGTGAGGCAGAAGTGCTAATCACTGTGCCACCCTTCTCTGCTTTGCCCCTGCCTGTCCTGAATGTTTGACTCGCCTTTGTTCTCAACTGTACCAGTTTGAAGTTGAAATCTTTCCTCGCTATTTCCTGGTTGCTACCCCCCACCTTACAAGTTTAAATGCTCACGAGCAGCTCGAGCAAATCTCCCTGCCAGTATATTATTCCCCTTCCATTTGTAAGATCTCCTGACAAATTTGTTTCTAAATTACCCTATGACTATTAACGCATCTATAATACAATCCCAATAAGGTGATTACCCCTTTCTAATTTCTCAGTTCCACCCAAATAATTTCCCTAAATGTATTTCCGGGAAAGTTCTACCTCAGTACAACTGTAATGCTATCCTTTATCAAGAACGTCACTCCTCCTCCTCTCTTGCCTCGGTTTCTGTTCTTCCTGAAGCATTTATATTCTGGAACTTTAGGCCCCGGGTTCTGTCCATCCATGATCCATGTTTCTCTGTTTGCTACGATATCCCAGGCCCATGTTCCTAACCATGCCATCAGTTCATCTGCCTTCCCTGTTAGACCACTTGCATTGAAATAAATGCAGTTTAATATTTCAGTCCGACCGTGTTCTCTGCTTTTCACCTGACTGTCCTGAATGTTTCACTCACCTTTGTTCTCAACTTGAAATCTTTCCTCGCTATTTCCTGGTTGCCACCCCCCCCCCCCCTCACCCCCCCCCCCCCCCCCCCCACCATACAAGTTTAAATTTTCACGAGCAGCTCGAGCAAATATCCCTGCCAGTATATTATTCCCCTTCCAATTTAGGTGCAATCTGTCCTTCTTGTACAGTTCACATCTATCCCAAGACAGCTTCCAATCATCCAAGAATATTAATCCTTATCCAGTACACCTGCTCCTCAGCCATGTATTCATCTGCTCTACCTTCCTGCTCCTGCACTCACTGGCTCGTAGCACCGGAAGTAATCGAGCTATTAATAATCTCAAGGACTTCCTACTTAAGTTCCTGCCTCACTCGCTGTATTCTCTCTTCACAGTCACAATCTTTGCCCTTCATATGTCATTGGTTCCAATGTGTATAATGGCCTCCTGCTGGCCCCTCACACCCTTGAGAATATTCTGCACCCTCTCTGAGACATCCTTGATCCTGGCATCATGGAAGCAATTAACTCAAGCTTCGAAAAGCCGTTCACCATTTGAATAAAATCCCCAGAACAGCGAACCGACAGGTCATACTTTGCAATCATTGAAAGAGTTGCTACCTTATCAGGAAGATGTATTGTTTGATGATTCTTCCTTTCTTTGAAATTCCTGATTTCCGCCTCTACTTTCGCAGAGGAGCCAAATTACACTGGACGAAGTTTGCAAAATTGTGAGATGGTGGATCAATGTGGATGGTGGACTTGGTCCCTTTGATAGTCCATAGATTTCCAGAAAAGCTTTTGTGTAATTTTTGAGGATTTCAATCAGGCAGCCAGTTTCGAAATGAAATATGTTGAAACACCTTCAATCTTTCACGAACAATTTCGCTTCATCAATCCTGGGCCTGAGCCTTTTCCTCCAATCAATGGTAACCACATCTGCTGCTTTTCATGGGAGACCAGATCCAAACTTAAACACTAAATGCGTAGGGCTTCCCCCTTATGAGTTTCAGCCTGGCAAAGTTCTTACACGGGTGGAAGAGTTAGAGTCCGTAGTGAATTCATGTTGAAGACAGATACGCAATTACTGTTACAGCTACGCCAGTCCATTGGAATTGAGTGACCATTTAGCCAGACATTTATTTTGATTAGCTCCCAATTGAATGTTACTCAGCAATTTAACAGTTCCAAATCAGCTGCAGGTGTACTTTCCAGAGTGTATAATCTGGATATCGGCCAATAAATTATCTTACTCCAATTCGACCAATACCGATGTGGTTTCTCCAGATAACTATTGTTTCCAGCTTTGTTACGGCTCCTCGATGCGACACAAATGCGGCCTTGAGTTCAGGGGCTGTCACTGTCGCCTCACCTCTGTAATTCAGCTTTTGTCCATATTTGAACCAAGACTGTAATAAAGGTCAGGAGTTGCATATTCTGGACTTCGATGGTCAGATTATTACTGAGCCGGTGCTGCTTGACAGAACTGTCGATTACACCTTCCCTGGCTTTATTGATGAGCAAGTGTCAACTTTTGGGGCGGGAAGTTGCTAGTTTGAACGTGTCCTGCTCTTTGTATACAACTTGTCCTCCACCGGAATATTCCAAGCCTTCAAACATTCTTTGATATCGTTTGGAGTCAATTCAGGACGTGAAGAATGGAATCTTTAATTTTGGGAATCACGGGAGGAAGCCGAGCTGGTCTGTTTCTGTTCTGCCAAATGGAGTAATAGAGAATCAGGGTAGAACGAAACGGTACAGTACAGAAAAAGTGCAGCCTATCGTACGTGTGCAGGGCGAAAACAGTAAAATGACTATTTAAGGAAACGCCTTGGGATCCCATGTACATATCAAAATAGTTCCACTCGAAGGTTTGCGACTGTGCAACACTTAAAGGCATCGGTTTCAGATTCGCACCACACCATGGCAAAAAATCACAGAGGTCGTTTCTTTACTCAGATTTGGAGGAACGAGGAACGCTCTGCCTGCAACAGTAGTAGATTCTCCAACGTTAAGGACATTGAAATGGTCAACGGATAAATATATGAATGAAAATGGAATAGTGTAGGATAGGTAGGTTCAGATTGCTTCAACAGGTCAGTGCAATATTGAGGGCCAAAGAGCCTGTACTGGACTGTAATGTTCCATGTTCTATGTTCTCATTATTTTATTACGCCCCTTTCTATAAATCTATGGCCAGTGGAACGGTACAATCTAATGAAGGAAAACTTTTATTCCTGTCTCCCTTATTTAAGAACGTTCTAACTGCATACATCTCAGCCATGACCCATCTCTAAAGATCCAATGCTACAAAGAATAAAACGGCAATCTCTCCAATTACTCTTCACAACAAAAACACTCTAGCCCAGGCAACGTCCTGGTAAATCTCCTTTGCATCCTCTCCAGAGCTATTGCATCTGACTTGCCATATGGAAAATAAAATTGTGTATAATCCTCTGGCCATGTGGCCGAACCAAAATTTGTCTCAGTTCCAGCAAAACCTCATCAGTCATAATCCTGTTCCTCAGGTAATACATCGTGAATAATTTCTACACCACTTTTTCTCTCTGTCGAAATACTTCCACGGGCTGAGGTGGAATACATGCAAAAGTCCTTTGATCCCCAGTGCTTTAAAGTGATCTACCATTCATCATATATTTGACTGCACTTTTTTTGTTCTCTACTGTGACATCAATTCACAGCTGCCTGAATTGATCGATCTTCAACATTCGAGTTATGCCAGCTCCAGAGTACATGAGATCGTCCTGAGCTGTTCCTTCAACTTCGTGGAGAGATTGCTCATTAAGGTGGTTACTACGCAAAAGGTACAGACAGCTACTTCGTGTGCCTTTCACAGAATATCAAATACTGCATATGTGAACTACTCTCGTGCGTTTGCAATACAGGAATGGAAATCAGAATGCTTCCTGATCGAGCCTGGAATCAGACAGGTCTGTGCTCTCTCCACCGACCTTGCCATGCTTTGCATAGACGCCTCTGGCTAGTCCAGGCCCCTGGCTAGATCTGAAGTTTAAAAATGCATTGTGTTTGCTGGGATGCTATGTCTTTTAAAGTCGGTCTGCACAAGTGCTCACCATTTCTTATTGAACTAACTCGAAGTCTGATAAAAACACCTTCCTTGCTGGTCAGGTTTTCCAGAACCACTTGACTCTGAAAGAATGGCAGCGCAAAATCGCGACCAGCTTCAACATATAGTTAGGTACCAGGCATTACTACACGCGCATTGAGAAGAACAGATGTTGAGTCTGACGATTTACAGATTGCAAACTATTCTCTGCAACCGCAAATTTTAATCCAGTTTTATGGGTTAGTCAATTATCAGGAAAGATAGATGGAATGAAAAGGGAGATGGGAGGTTGCGTTGCTGGTGAAGCAGTTTAGCACAATATTAAGAAAGGACGTTAGCCTCAATGATGATGAATCTATATAGGTGGAGATGCGGAACACCAATGGGAAAGCGACGTTAGTGGGAGTTTTGTACGGAACACCAAACAGCAGTTGTAAGATTGGCGAGTCTATTCAACAGGAATTAAAGATGCGAGCAGTGAGGATTCATCAGGTGTTAAGGGTGGCTTCAATCTGCATATTGGTCCGATCAGCAAAAATGGTAGCAATGCGATGGAGGAGGATTTCCTGGAATATTTCACCGACGGTTCCCTCGGTTTTGGCGAGGATTTAAATAGAGAGCAAGTTATTCTGGGCTGGATGTTGTGTAATGAGAATGAATTAATTCGTAACAATATGCGAGATCGTTTGGGTAAGTATGAATTGAATATGGTAGAATCCTTCAGAAAAATGAAGAGTGAATTGAGTTAATTCTGAAACTAGGGTCCTGAACTTAAAGAAATGCATCTTTTTATGGTATTAGGCATGCATTGAATAGCATAAGCTGGCCAAGGATATTTAAGGGTTGTCGGTCGATAGGCCTTGTCAGCCACTTGAAGAATACATGTTTGGACCTCAGTATTTGGATAAACCTTTCTGGTGTCAGAGTTAAAAAGGGAACGTGGCTCAACCATGGCTATCAAAAGAAATCAGTGATAGTGGTAAAGACAAAAAAAGAGTACGTAAATTGTCCTTAAAAGCACAGAAAAGCTGTGGAGTGGGAGAAACATAAAATTCATCAAAAGTGGACAATGGTTTTACAACAGAAGGGGAAAATAAAATATGAAAGTAAGTTTGTGGAAATCATCAAAACTGACTGCAAAATCTTCTATAGATAAAGGAAGAGAACAAGACTCTTGAAGACAAATGCAGATCTTCAACGTTTAGAATCATGTGAATTCATAATGTACAATAAATAAGTGGTAGATCAGTTGAACAAATACTTTTTATTTGTCTTCACCCAAGGAAGACACAAATAACTTCCAAGAAATGCTTGGGGATAAACTGACCAGCGTTAATTTGGAACTAAAGGAAATCCCTATTAATCAGGAAAAATAACTGTGGCAAGTAATGAGATTAAAACCCGATAAGCCCAGCGTCTGATGCTTTGATTCCCAATACACTTACGAAAGTCGCGTTAGAAATACTGGACCTATTGGTGATTTTTTTCCTGCATTCTGTGCACTGTGTCGAAATTTTCTGATCACATGAAGCTGGATGGCATTGTGTCCTGTGAGGAGGATTCTAATGTCGGTTAACTTGGACATACCGGCTGAGTGGGCAAATGCAGTTTAGTCGCAGAAATAGCAAAACAGATTATTAACTGAACGATGGCAGTTTAAACAGTAGCTGAAGGTGTGCATGCAAGTGCAGATTTTGATGATGAAACCTGACGTTCGTAGCGAGAGGATTTGAGCTCAGGACTAAGAATGTCTTGCTGCTGTTATATAGGGCCTTGGTGAGGCCACACCTTGAGCATTGCGGACTGTTTTGGTCTTCTCGTCTGAGGAAGGATATTCTCGCTATTGCTGAAGCCCAGCAAAGGTTCACAAGACTGACTTCTGGAATGGCTGCACTAACATATAAAGAAAGACTGAATCGACTGGGTTTGAAACGCTGAAATTTAGAAGAATAATAGTGGGGGTGATATTATAGAAAAAAATATCTTGGTGGGACTGGACAGGCTGGATAATTGAATCGTGTTCTTGAAACTGAGCAAGTCCAGAATTCGCGGCCTTGTTCTTTGAATAAAGGGTAACCCAGTCAAAACTGGGAAGAGAAAGAAGGTCTTCACTCAGGTAATTGGGAACCTGTGGAATTCTCTGCATTAGGAGGCTATTGGGCCCAATTCATTAGATATATTTAAGACGGATTTAGACAAAAATGACACCGATATACGAAAAGAAAGTGGGAATGGGACATTGCAATTGCATGATCAGTGCAGGCTCGATGCGCCAAATGGCCAAATTGAGTTTTTTTTTTTGCTTCAATGTTGGGTCTATAACGTGTAGAGTAAACATGTGACAATGCAGAATATTGTGGTTTTTCAAGTGAATTAACTTCATATTTATTCTATAGTATGAGTTTTAATTGAAGACTTACGACAGCAGAACTTGACTTTCTAAAATTCTGTCAGTTGACAAAAAATGAGTAATAATCGAAAACAGAGATGGAAGAAATCTGGAATTATAATCAACAAAGCGTCTGGTGCAAAACACACCCAGTTATAAATGTGTTGTCTTTTTTGTTATTGAATATAAGCTGACAAAGATGAGTAAACAAACGCTCAGATGAATGCAGGGCAGGGGTTAGTGTTCAACTAACGGCATGGCTGTGTATCCCATGGCAATTGACTAGTAGTTTTCAGTCAATTCAACAGTACAGCGAAAGCAGCACGATCCGAGAAATATGATTCGTCAATAACATCTCAGATAGGAATATTCAAAATGGGAGTCACCAGAGGAAGCCGGCAAGAGCCATTTTCATTCGAATAACGACGTTAGTGTAGAAGAAGATAGAGAAACAGACTTCGTGCTCTGAAAGCTGTGGCTGAGAACATCATGAGTTGATTCTACATGAGGTGGAACTCATGAGGTGAGTAACTGCACTGGGGCTGGTTCAATTCTACGCTGGGCGATCTCCACAGGTACCGAAAATAGACTGGATTCATAGCAAGAGAAGGCATAATTGCGTCCCTTTTAAGGACAGCAGCCTTCACCAGGCAGATGGAAGATGGACCAGGATGAAAGGAGGAAATTGAGGGAAGGGTTCTTGAACAGCTCAGCGAGAGACCGTACCACAGCTCCCACCACCTTAACAACATTGAAAGTTCTGCCCCTGCAGACTGTTCATCCTTTGATATTAAACTTGATAAACTAACAGAACATTGCAGTAAATTGTCGAGTACCTATGCTGGAATCATGGAGTTGTACAATTGAGAAAGAGACTATTTGTTTCACCATGAGACTGCCAATCCATAAACACGAGACATAGCTCACGTCTGGTTAGAGACTTCCAAACATTTAAGAAAACGCAATTGGCCTCCCATTTGCAAGCTGATGTTGGATGCAGTTTGCGGAATTACTTTGGATCCTATCAACAATTCCGTTTGGACCAATCTTCCACGTTGGGATCATTACAAATGCCGTACTGTAGCCCATTAAAACCATATCAACTTCACCCACCTCATCTATATATTTAGTCACTTATTCAAACAAAAAGTAATTCAATTAGTCAGACAGGATCGCTCGCCACTAATTCGAAGTTGAATAACCCGGAACAACAGCGACATTTCCAACTGTTAATTAATCCTGTTCTTCAGAAATTATTTTCCGATGCTTTCCTTCAACGGACGTGAGATAAACTAGTCTGCAAATACGTAGCCTACTCTTGCTTTCCATTATGAAGGAATGAAGCACATTAACTATCGTCCAGTTATCTGGCACTTCAGCTGTGGCCATAAAATTATTAAACATCCACGCCACTGTCCCAAAATAATCTTCCCTTACTTCTCATGGCAGCCTGCCCCACGTATCATCAGACCTGGACATTCATGCATCTTACTTTCTCTAAATGATATAAAGTCTCGTCCTCACTAATTTTAACATTCTGTACAAATTCTGGATTCAAAATGAAACACCCCACTTCATTTCCCGTCATCTCTGTGAATATAGATGATAAATAATCATTTTAGAACTCCACATCCTCTGACTACAAGCACAAATCTCTCCATTGGTCTCTCAGAGGAATACGCTTGCCTTAGTTATCTTCTTAACAGCGAATAAACTTGTAGTGTGCTTTCTGTTGAGAGTAACTAGCTATCCAGCAACACCGAAAGAGAGAGCTAAGAAGTGCCAGGAGGGGACGTGAGACGTTATTAGCGGATAGGGTCAAGGAAAACCATAAGTCCTCCTGCATGAATGTCAGGGATAAAAGAACAACCAGAATAAGATTAGGGCTAATCATACATAGTCGTGGGAAAATGTGCCTGGTATCAGAGGATACAGAGAAAATGCTAAATGAATACTTTTCGTCTGTATGAACACTAGAAAAAGACAACGTGGTCGTGGAGAATACTTAGATACAGGCTATGTAACTAGATGGGACTGGGATGCATGAGGAGGAGGTGTTAGCAATTCTGTAAAGTGTGAAAATAGGTAAGTCCCCTGAGCCGGATGGGACTTACCACAATATTTTCTTGGAAGCCATGGATGAGATTGTCGAGCCTTTGGCTTTTATCTTTGTGTCGTCATTGTCTACAGGAATAGTGCCAGAACATTGCAGGAAAGCAAATGTTGTCCCCTTGTTCAAAAATTGGAATAGGGGCAATCCTGGAAATTATAGACTGGTGAGCCTTACTTCGGTTGTCGGTAAAGTGTAAGAAGGGATATAAGAGATCAGATTTGTAATCATCTTAAAAGGAATAAGTTGATTCCGGATAGTAAACCCAGTTTTGTGTCGAGTCGGTCATGCTTCACAAACCTTTTGTTGAGTTCTTTTAGAAGGTGACGAAACAGTTGGATGAGGATAAAGGAGTTCATGTGGTCGAAATGGATTTCAGCAAGGTGCTTGATAAGGATCCCCATGTCAGGCTATTGTACAAAATATGGAGGCATGGGATTGAATGTGATTTAGTGGGTTGGATCATAAATTGGCGAGCTGAAAGAAGACAGAGAGTGGTAGATGATGGGAAATATTCATCTTGGATGTCTCTGATAGTTGCCACACAGTTTGCTAGGGTTGTTAAGAAGGCATATTGTGTGCTACATTTTATTGGTAGAGGGACTGAGTTTCAGAACCATGAGATCATGCTGCAACTGTGCAAAATTCTGGTGCAGCCACATTTATAGCATTTTGTACAGATGTGGTCACCGCATTATAGGAAGAATGTAGACGCTTTGGAACAGTTTCAGATGACATTTACCAGGTTGTTGCCTGGTATAGAGGGAAAGTCTCACGAGGAAGAGCTGAGGGACGTAAAATTGATTTCGTTAGAGATAAGAAGTTTGAGAGATTACTTAATTGAGACATAAAAGGTAATCAGAGGGTTAGATAAGTAGTGCAGTGAGAGATATTTTCCTCGAATGTCGATGGCGACCACAAGGGGTTGATCGATAGAGGATAGTTGTCAGAGGTAGTTCCTTTACTCAGAGAGTGGTAGGGGCATGGAACGCACTTCAAAACCAGTATCAATGTGGACTTCAACAGTTTCCTCATTTCAGCTTCCCCCACCTCACCCCAGTTCCAAACTTCTAGATCAGCACTGTCCCCTGACTTTTCCTACCTGCCTATCTTCTTTTCCACCTATCCATCCCACCCTCCTCCCTGACCAATCACCTTCATCCCCTCCCCCACTCACCTATTGTACTCTATGCTACTTTCTCCCCACCCCCACCCTCCTCTCATTTATATCTCCACCTTCAGGCCCTCTGCTTGTATTCGGGCTTTTGCCCGAAACGTCGATTTTACTGCTCCTCGGATGGTGCCTGAATTACTGTGCTTTTCCAGCACCAGTAATCCAAAATCTGGTTTGCAGCATCTGCAGTCATTGTTTTTACCTGCCTGCAAAGGAGTAGACTCGCCAACTTTAACGGCATTTAAATGTTCGTTGGTTAGGCATATGGACAAGAACTGAATCGTGTTGGTTAGATGGGTTTCAGATTGGTTCTACAGGTCTTCGCAACTTCGAGAGCCGAAGAATCTGTACTGTGCTGTACAGTTCTATGCTCGTTTTTTCTATGTTCTATATTTTGGGCATCGTCTATGTCATTCGAATTTTATTTTTAAGCAATCACCCGGCATTTCGGAACATGACTGAAAGGCTTTTTTCCTCATTTATTTTATTTTACTGTTTTGTATTTAATACTTGTTTGCATATTTTTATTTCTTAACTATCGGCACCCCCTAATGTACAGGATTCCGAGTACATATTTTTTAATTCTCACTACCCTAGATTTTCAAACGTCGATTTATTTGGAAGTAGCTGCTCCCAGTTGATATTTTCCAAATCTGGTCTCATGATCTCGAGATTGACCTTCTCCCGATTTAGACTCTTAGCTTCTGCATTATCCTTATGTGCTTCAACAATGACATTGAAATTTACAGAATTATGTCGCTATACCCCAAAATGCTTGCCCACTTGAGCAGGTTCATTCAGTTGCATTCGGCCTAGCGCTGCCCCGTCTGCAGTAGGATTATGCACTTTTTGACATGAAGAACTTGCCTGAATGCACTTTAGAAGACCCATCACGTGTAATAATTCCGGACAACGGGAAGCGGAGGTAATGTCAGCAAATTTCAAATTCCCGACAATTGTATAATTATACTCTTACTGCTCTCATATCGTTCTATAATTAGCATGCAATCTACTGCTCTCTCTCCATCTTAATCTTTCGAATCCTTTCGAAAAGATGCAGCAGATAAATCAGCCTTTTCTTTTATTTCTAAGATCTACCCAGATCACCTCATTTGAGACTCGTCTCCACTGTCCTCCCTCATTATTGCAGTGATGGCTTTCTTTTCAAGAATGCAAAGTGCCCAGCTCTCCAACAATATCATTAACCTAACCACAGCTAAAAGATACTGTACCATGGAATTTTGAGCTTTCAAAGCTACCCTTGCTTTAACCACATCTGAGTTAGGATCAAACGAAAAGTTTGCAAAGGGTATGTGGCGAAAGAAATCATGAGTCACTGAACAACAGCATGCAGGTAGAGCAGGCAATTTGTCAGACGAGTGTTCTGTTCACCTCTATCATAAGAGAGTTTGACAGCATGAGCAAAGATGTTTTGTTCAATGGCATAGAGACATCACATGGTGTGTTTTATGCAGCTCTGCCCCCCCTGACCAAAGTAATCATATATTTAATGTAGAGGTAGAGCAGCTGAATTTCACCAGATACATTACTTCAATTCTTAGACTGTCGGATAAAAAAACTGAATTGTTTTGAGTTTAGAGGAATGACAGAAAAACTTTAGAATCATAAAAAATTCTTCAATGGATGCGCAACCAATGTACAGAGGATGAATTACCAGCTAAATGGTTTAGAGTCAGGGACCATGCTGATAATAAAGACGTTAGAACTATGACGAGGAGTAACTGATTCCCACGGAGAATAATAAATCGTTGGAATTCTGCCCCGAAAATAGTGAAAACCTAATCGCCGTGGTGGCACAGTGGCTCAGTAGTTAGCACTTCTGCCTCACAGCCCCAGGGTCCCGAATCCAGCTGCGGGCGGCTTCCTGCATGGAATTTGTACATTCTTCCGTTGCTTGCATGGGTTGACTCCGAATGCTCGAGTTTCCTCGTACAATTCAATGATGAGCAGGTTAGATAAATTGGCCGTGCTAAATTGCCCGTAGCATTCAGGGACTTGTAAGGCTAGGTTCATGAGTAAGGGGCAAATGTGCAACAATAAGGTAGTGGAATGGGTCTGGGTGGGGTACCCTTCCGAGGGTCGGTGCAGACATGTTGTGCTGAAGAATGTGTTGCCACTCAGTATGGATTGCATACTCTAAAATAAGTTCAAGACAAGTTGGTAGATATTTAATGACTACTGCAGTCAAGGAGCAACGTCTGGTATATGACCAGCCATCATGGGGAATTGCAAGACGGGATCGCTGTGTTTTGGGTCGGGGTATCTACATCAGCATATATGCGTACTCATCTCTTTTCTTTCTGAACATTGGCTCACTGCCTTATTTCCATTATCTAAACTATTTCCTGATTTCTGGGCTGCCTGTGACATCCTAAAACATGGTGAACTGCTTCGGGACAACCCAGTAGCATCGGCGTCCATTTTCTCCCTTTACGAAACATAGCTGTACACTTGTAATGTTCCAGTGTCTACCAAACTCCGATCTCATTATTTTTATGGTTGTAAACGTTTTAATGTTTCCTCACCGAACATCTTATCTTTCTGCTTAAACATATTATTTTCTGTGATTGAGAGGGTTTTCGATTGAAAGCAGTTAACTAAATTTGTTTGTTTAGTCACTATCACTAATGTCAGTCTTGATGAATCATAATTGCGTCACTGGAGCGTGACACATATGTATTAATCTGACACATCTTTCAACATGTTCACCATAGTGTCAGTGCGAGTAACGTATTCAACACCAACAGTGCTCTGGAACAAAAGACAAAGAGAGAGGGCGAGAGAGAGAAAAATCAGATATCATAATCTGTGAATAGTAGATTCGAAAGATGCAGCAATGGATTGGAATATGGCGACAATAGATTGTATTGTTACAACAATGAATTGGAATACAAGAGAAAATGATTGGAGTGGCATAACAATGATTGAAGATGTGAGCACAGCAGACTGCAACGTTACAACAATGGTTCTGAATGTCAGAACAATAGACTGGAATAGTAAAATAGCGCAGAGGGGTTTCATTGAGACGACAAGTTACTTTTCTGCAAATTTTGATGATATGTTACTAAAGCATCGCATTCGATGGGCACTTCAGACCATTCAATTCATTTATTATCCCATTCTCGCAATTTTTGGCATCCCTGGTAAGTCTTTACAATTTCTATAAATGTGGCATTTATAATGTGCAGACACGGTAGCGTTTCGAGCTCATTGTACAAATTATTGCTAAATGCATAATTGTTCTTGTAATTTACTCCCTGCAATTTGCCACCAGTGAGCAATCTCAGTACCCAGGTTTTAGCGCGGTAAACTTTACTGCATTCACTTAGCTGAAGCACTTGTTCATTGAATATCGTAGTTTTTGCTGTTTGTTACAAATGTCATTGCTCTACCGTGGCTTCATCACACACCCTTGAAAGATTTGCACCATAGAGAGTTCATCCCAATCAACTACAACTGGTTCACTCATATGTACTGTTGTGTGAGACTTTGGTACATGCTCCTGAAATCTGCATTTATACTTAGCAAGAGGAGGCAGAGACAGCAAGAGGCAAGCAACAGGTGTGTAAAATTGATTCAAAGAATCCCGAATCGCAGAAGAGACCAGTTGGCCCATTAGATCTGGACTGATCCTCTGAAGAGCATATCTCCAGGACCCACAATCTCCACCCCAACATGCCCCTATAACCCCGCAGTAAACGTGGCTAATCCAGGTAATCTGCACAGTCCTGGAACGACTAACCAGTTTCGCGTGGATAAAGCACGGAGACTGCATATCCTTGCACTGTGGAAGGAAACCAGATCACTTGTCAGAATTCCCACAGACACAGGGAGCACTTGCAAATTCCACACAGATAGTCACCCCAGACTGGAATTAAACTCCGGTGTGTCATGCTGTGAGACCGCAGTGCTAATGACTGGGCCACCTTGGAGGAAGAAACAGAATTGATGTTTCAAATTCAACGTGACCACACTTTCCATTCTTGGTAGTAGCTCTGAAATCCCCTGGTTATAGTTTGGCACAATATCATGCATACTGAAGATGATATTTATCAGAAGCACTGGAATATATGCAAGGATAGTTTTGAGGAACCGAGATAGGCGATTCAAACTCTATTCATTTTCCGATACATCTAATGACCTTGTCCTTTTGTTGGGACATGTTGATTATTAGAACGGTACTATTAAAGTGATTTGCTTCAGGGCAGCATGTAAATTATACATACTAGAGCCACTAAGGCTAAGTAATGTAGGGCATAAATGTCGATATTGTTAGCTGGTTCCAATAGAGTAGATCGGTTGTCCAGGATGTTGTCAATTTCTTGGATGATGTTTATGTTGTATACATCCAATCAAGTGGGAATTTTTCCATCACATACCTGATTTAGAAACTAAACTTAGGTGGCTCCATAAATAGCGTTAACACTTTCTGGTTTAGAAAAGATGAGCATTAGTGAATTAGCCTGTTCCCATCACTCCAACGTTGATTCACGGGTAACAAATCAGCATTTCATTAGTGTGCAATTGCCAGGAGTACTCCATAAATATTGAGGAAGGAAATCACTGATCCACGTAAACACACTTACAATCGAAGCTGGACATGATAAATTAATCTTAGTATTGAATTCCACACATCAAACTTAGCACATGTAGTTTGTATTATTTGCTGCAATATTTGCTTCAACTATAAGAAAGATTTCAGCCTAGAGCATTTTTTATCTCATCTTACATTTCAGATGGTCAGAATGTGAAATGTCTGTTCGTCGCACCAGCAGATGATCCTCATTCCAGTAAAATCACTTGCTCATCTCAATCAGTGCAAAAGAAAATTGTTACATTTGCTCTGAGCAGAATCTATAAATTCACTGTTTACTTTCCTCACAGTTAACATATCAACAATCGTGATCCTGTCCAGGGGAAAGAGTGGTCTCTGCCAATGTATTACTCACTACCTGCTAGCCATGGCAACGGCAGATCTCCTGATCATTATCTTTGACCTCGTTTTACGACACATTCCATTTGTCTATAAGGAGCAATATCACATCTTACATGCCATCCCTGTGTGTAATATCCATGCCATCTTGCTTTACGCAGCCACTGACTGTTCTGTCTGGTTCACCAGCACTTTCACCTTTGAACGATTTGTTACCATTTGTTGTTCAAATCTGAAAACCAGCTTTTGCAAAATGAAAACAACGGCAGTGGTTCTGGGCACAGTGACTGGATTGAGCTGTTTGAAGAACATTTTTTGGTACTTTGTGTATACTGGTCGGTATCGACTGAAAAACAGACCCTGGTTTTGTTGGGTGAAAATGTATGTCAAGCTTTCTCCTGTCTGGGGGGCAATTGAGTTCCTTCACTATGTTCTCACTCCGGGAGTTGCATTTATTCTTATTCTGATTTTCAATGCTTTAACGGTCAGACACATTTTTGTGACAAGCAAAGCTCGCAGGCGACTTCACCATCAGATCAATAGAAAAAGCGCCAGAGACCCGGAGATGAAGAATCGAAAGAATTCTAGCATTTTGTTGTTTCTCATCTCAGGCAATTTCATATTATTTTGGTCAGTATCAATGGTGTTTTCCATCAATTCACGAATGGTACTTTTGGGATATCAGTCGAAATCGCTTCCTTTTTTTGTAATGGATTTGGGTTACATGCTCCAGATGCTAAGTTGCTGCACAAACTCTATGATTTATGTTGTGATACATCCGAAGTTCAGAGAGCAGTTGAAGAGTATGATGATCTATCCGTTTTCTAAATTGTTAAGCATATTTAATGTTGAGACTAATTGAAGCTTTATCCCACCAGAAATGTATTCTGCATAATTCTCACTGCAATCAATATTGCGTATGGTCTGATATCTGTCAATCAAACTTATATCTCTTGGTCCTTTCACCAGAGAATGTATCTCTTTATATGAGCGTGCCTATGATTTTGCATAATTTTCCAAGTGTTCAAGTTTGCATGAGTAGAAACACTAGAAAATGAGAGAGAGGTGCTTGCATATTAAGGGATGCGCTACTCACGAGTGATCACTGTGCCACCGTGCCGCTACTCAAAGTGATTAGCACGGTGGCACAGTCGTTAGCACTGCTGCCTCACAGGGCCAGAGACGCGGGTTCAATTCCCGCCTCAGGCGACTGACTGTGTGGAGTTTGCACATTCTCACCCGGCTTTCCTCCGGGTGCTCCCGTTTTCTCCCACAGTCCAAAGATGTGCAGGTTCAGTGAATTGGCCATGCTAAATTGCCCGTAGTGTTAGGTAAGGGGTAAATGTAGGGGAATGTGGGTTACGCTTCGGCGGGTCGGTGTGGACTGGTTGGGCCGAAGGGCCTGTTTCCACACTGTAATGTAATGTAATGTAATGTATAACATGATGAAATGACACGTAGTTCGAGCGTGAGAAACATGATTTGGAATCTGAAGCCTGATACTTACTGAAAGAAATGCAGAGCCTTTAATTCACAGTTGTTTACTGTAAGCTAGAAAAGCACTAAGTACAAAATTAGCATTGCAAATAAGCAGTGCCAGGAGCTAAGGAACATTCATACACACACACAATATTGTTATATTGTGTGTGTGTATGAATGTTCCTTAGCTCCTGGTGTACAAATCGTGACTAAGTATGGAAGTTAAGGATCGCTTCACGGAAGACACAACTGCGTCCAATGCTACGAAGCTGACTGGAATGAGGTTGGAAATATTTGTAAAGCAGAGAAGAGTGATTTTATAAAAAAGGTGCGGGGATGGGGAGTGCAGAAAGTCGAATGCAAATATAAACTGGCAAGAAATATTTAGAAAAGAAGATAGCAAGAGTTCCTACATTAAAGTAAACGAAAACAGTAGCTGAAGGAATTATTTATCCATGCAATGTGGTACTGGCGAGTTAATAATGGCAAAAGAGGAATTCCTGTTGATATTGAACAAATATTCCATATCTGTCTTTGTCGATGAAGGCATTATAAAACATCCAAATTAAGAATAATTCAGATACAAAATCAGGAGAACTTTTCGAAAACAATCGTTATTACTGGTGAAGATTGAACATTGCGCTGTCCTTTAGAGATGGGTGTGTACTACAAACATCAGGGGATAGCAGGAGATTGGCACGAGGTAACAATACTCTTCTGAACATTGCATGCAGGCTAAAGAGTCTAAATTTCCTCCTTCTGAGCCGTAGTAGTTCTGTGATTCTATTCTGACAACTAATAGAACGAAAGGTGAATGAGTTTCATGCAACTAATATCTTGCATTGTAGAATGTTAAAATGAATGTCAGCAAAGATTGTGGAAGATTGTGTGCATTTGTGCACAGTGAAGCAGCCTGACCAAAACTGAAATCAATGGGTATCAGGACGCAAATTCCCCTCTGGTTCTTGGAGGTCAGTTATCTATGGTGCAGGACATCATTACAGATGTTGCTTTGGATAATGTCCTTGGCACAATCATCTTCAATTGCTTCATAAAGGACTTTCACTCTATCATTATTTCAGAACTGATATGTTCGCCAATGATTGTACAATGTACAGCAACATTCACGTCTTCTCAAATACTGACGTCATCGTTTCTCAAATTCACCAAGTTTAGGACAATATTTGGGCTTTGACTGACAAGGGGCAAGCAACGTTCGCGCGACATAAATACCAGGTAATTACCATCTCCGGTAAATGACAATCTATCCACCATTCAATGAGATTGACTGGTGTTACCATCACTGAATCCTCCGGTATAAACGTCTTTGGGGTCGACATTGACCAGAAACTCAACTGCAAACGGTACGTAAACGCAATGCCTCCAAGTGCAAATCAGAGGTTAGGAATAGTACAAACAAGTAACTCATTTGCTCATTCCATGAAGTTTGTGCATTGATTTGTCCACAAGCACAAATCAGAAATGGAATGGAATATTCCCCACTTACCTTGTGGAATGCACTCCACCAACACTCGAGAAACTTGATAGCACCCAGTACGATACATTCTGATGGATTGGCACACTGCCCATAAATATCAACAAACTCCATCACTGTCAATCAGTACCTGCAATGTTTACACTGTAAAAACTGCAATGCACAAACTCACCACAGATCCGGTGACATCACTTTCTAAACCCATGACCACTTAAGATTTCTCCAAACTAATCACCACGTGACTTGGAAATATATTGATGTTGATGGGTCAAAATGACAGAATCCCCTCCCAACATTGGATGTATAAACCACAACCATTTACAAATGCAGGTCATCACCAATTTCTGAAGGGCAACTGTGGATACGAAATAATATGCTGGCCAGCAAACGATGCCCACGCCCAACGGGTGAATAAGCATCGGGGTTTCGGTAGTAACATGGGAGATCCAAGTTAGAAAATTACCTCTGTGGTATTCGGGTCAGAGACGTAACAGCGAAGTTACAGCACATGCTGAAGCATACCACCTACCGCCAATACTTATGGGCCATAAAAAGTTGAAAACAAAAATTATGAATTTTAAATTGAGAAAATTGTCATTTAGAGAGCAATTTTAAAAAACAATACCATAAAGATTACTTACAGTGTGGAAACAGGCCCTTCGGCCCAACAAGTCCACACCGACCCGCCGAAGCGTAACCCACCCATTCCCATACATTTACCCCTTTACCTAACACTACAGGCAATTTAGCATGGCCAATTCACCTGACCTGCACATCTTTGGACTGTGGGAGGAAACCGGAGCACCCGGAGGAAACCCACGCAGACACGGGGAGAATGTGCAAACTCCACACAGTCAGTCGCCTGGGTCGGGAATTGAACCCGGGTCTCTGGCACTGTGCCACCGTGCCGCCCACAGATGGTGATAAAATGATTACTGCCACTTGCTGGTCAGTAGCGAATTCGTAAGGTATGTGGAAAGATCACGTGGTAAGGAGATCGGAGGAGCACAGGTTTTCCAACCTCTGGGGTGTTACATTTTGTTCATAGGGAGCTTTAACCAGTTACAAAATGGCAGGATAGGGCTGATACCTGAAGGGATGTGTTTGCCAATGATTGGGAGGGTTTCAATTAATTTGAAAGGGTAACTTGGCGGCACGGTGGCACAGTGGTTAGCACTGCTGCCTCGCAGCGCCAGAGACCAGGTTCAATTCCCGCCTCAGGCGACTGACTGTGTGGAGTTTGTACGTTCTCCCCGTGTCTGCGTGGGTTTCCTCCGGCTGCTCCGGTTTCCTCCCACACTCCAAAGATGTGCAGGTCAGGTGAATTGGCCATGCTAAATTGCCCGTAGTGTTAGGTAAGGGGTAAATGTAGGGGAATGGGTGGGTTGCGCTTCGGCGGGGCGGTGTGGACTTGTTGGGCCGAAGGGCCTGTTTCCACACTGTAAGTAATCTAATCTAATCTAATCTAAACTTCTTCGAGGAGGCAGAGAAAGGCAAATCGTGGAGTAAGAACAGAAGATAAAAAGAGGAATCAGGCACCCGAAAGGCAAAGGAGGATAGGAACCAAATCTAACACGCAAACGAAAAGGACAAGCAAAGTAATAAAAAAAAGAAATAGCCTTAAGACTTCAGGTCTGAACTCATTGGACATTCGAAATAAAGTGGATGAACGAATCATTCATGAAAAATTAAACAGGTATGACAGTTGGAATTATCGAGACATAGTGGCAGGCTCACCAGGCTTAAAGAGTAAAGCAGAGATGCATACGGTAAAGGCTCATATGTAATTCTGGCCGACTTTAATCTGCTTAAAGATTGGGTGAATCAAATTATTCACAGTATTGTACAAAACGGGTTCCTAGAGTCTGTACCCTCGGATGATTTACGGCATCAGTACATTGAGAAACAAGGGGAGAACAGGACATCTTCTATTTTATATTTCGCATTGAGAATGGAATAATTGGAAATATAGCTACTAGAACTGCCTCTGGGGTATCAGATAATGATAAAATTCGTCATCGCGATGGAGATTGGGATAGTTGATTCTACGAACAGCACCCTGAGTCTAACTAAAACAAACTGCAATGCTTAGAGGCGTGAGTTGGCTATGAACACTATCTATCCTCATAACTGAAGATTCTCATCCCAGAAATGGTCCTTGCAAATCCTTTCTGAATTCTGTCAAATGCATTCACAGCTTTCCGATAATGCAGGGCCTACAGGTGTACACAATCTTATAGCTGAGATCTCACAAGTATCCTGTTCAGGTTCAACATCATTTCCTTACTCTTGCAATCTGTGACTCTATTAATAAGCGAATGACGTTGCATGCCTTAGGAATAACTCTCTCCACTTATCCTCGCACTTTTGATTAATCTGCTGAGTTTTTCTTCTCTCAGCGTGCTCAAATGTTCAAAGTCTGAAGTAAGTTGTTATCAGCATTCTCAATTATCACTCTCTTTCTCTCTCAGACAATTCCTACATCACTCCATTACCTCTGTGTCCTCACTTTCTTTCTCAGCTCTAAAGCCTCAACGGGAAGCTGAAAATGTGTTCAGATTTCTCGAGTAGAAGTAATGCACTGGCAGATTTATTGTCTGTTTCTGAATGCTGTCAGAAACTGATCGTGAATTAGCAATATCAGTCTACTTCAGCTGATATCGTGTCAGGATCCACTCCAATAATTTCCAACAGCTTTTCCACGTTCTCACCTCGATGCATATTACCTTAAGTGTCTCGAACGTTCAAACGAAACTTGTGTGTATGCTACTACAGCAATGACAGAATGGACATATAGAGTCATGGAGTCATACAATATGGAAACAGACTGTTCAATAAAATTCGTTCGCGTGAATGAGTATCGTAATATGAACTGATGCCATTTGGCAGAAACTGGTTGAAATCCCTCTAACCTTCTTATTCATGAACCCATCCAGATGTTTATGAAATAGTGACATTGTAAGCTACTCTACTTCTTCCTCTGCAAACTCATTCCACGCACGCAACTCTCTCGGCATGAATGAATTGCCCCTCAGGTCTCTTAAATCCTTTACCCTCTCACGTTAAACCTATGCTCTCTAGTTTTGGACGCACCTATGTTACGGAGAAGACTTTGGTAATTCACTGAATCTATGACTCACATAATTTTATAAATCTCGAGAAGATCAATGCTCAGGTAAAAACAATGACTGCAGATGCTGGAAACCAGATTCTGTATTAGTGGTGCTGGAAAAGCAAAGCAGTTCAGGCAGCATCCAAGGAGCAGTTCGTGATGAAGGGCTTTTGCCCGAAACGTCGAACTTTACTGCTACTCGTATGCTGTCTGAACTGCTATGCTTTCCCAGCACCACTAATCCAAGATCAATGCTCAGTCGACTACGCTGATGTGTATCAACCCCTAGCCTCTTCAGAAGAAAGAGCAATAAAACACAGGAAAAGGCACATTTTGTCTTTTCACACTAAAACTGACTTAACTTTCATGATCTGTGTCACTCTATTCCATTCTCCTTCGTGTATTCTTGAGTTTTGCTGTTGTGTCTGTTTCCATCACCTCCTCTTGTGGCACGTTCCAGGCACTCACCAACCTGTGCCTGGCACATCTCTTTTCAATATCCTCCGCTGCTTAGACCTGTGTCTGTTAATAATTGAATTCTCCACCCTGGGGGAAAAAATCATCCTTTACAGTCTATCAATACCATTCATAAACTTATGAACGTCTGCCAATGATCTTCACAGTGCCGATACAGACACAAGGGGTCAAATGATCTCCGATGGCACGGCAGGGATTCTATGATTGGCGTTCATTACAAGAAGGCTGGCGTGCAGAAGTAGGTGTGCCTTACTTCAGTTAGGAAGCATGCTAAAACCACATTTTCGAAAGGATATCAATGCCATAAAGGCAGTGCAGTCAGCTGATAACAGGAAGAGTAAAAGAGGTCCACCGTGAGATGTTGTTCGATTGGACCTGTATTCTCTATAGTTCATAAAAACAAGAGCGAGACACGATTGAAACGATTATCATTCTAACAACGCCGGATCTGCGATATGCAGGAAGGATCTTTTCTCGAGCAAAAGGGTCTGAGGATACACGGTATCCCATTTTGAACTGGGATGAGGAGAAATGTCTTCACTTAGTGGCATGAAACTGTGGAATTCGCTGTCAGCAAAGTTTGTGGAGGCTGATTCTCTCAATTTATTCAGAGACTCGTCGAGGTTGACAACTCAAAAACAAGGGCCTTTGGCCCATCGACTCTTTTCCAGTTAAAAAGCAATCAACTCTCTATTCAAATCCTTTTTTTCAGCAATTGTCTTATAACCTTGGAGGACTTGACATCAAAAGCACACACACATCCCTACTTCTTCAAAGTTGTGAGTGGTTCTGCCTCTCCCAACCTTACAGGCAGTGAATTCTAGATTCCCACCACCCATTGGTTGAAAAAACTGTTTCATTCAATTCCATCTTACCTGTTCTCTGCTCCATGAAATCGATGCCCCTGTTCATTGACTCCTCCAGAAGATTCGAATATTCTGCCATGTCTACGTTTTTATGTCGCAACAGTTCTGAATACAATTGTGGTTGCCCCTTATCCCCAACTTCAGCCTCCAGATTCAACAGAATTACCAGAATCAGCTTTGATGCAATTTTAGCCTTTGCCCCCAGAACATTAGCCTGGAGTTCCAAACTCATTCGCATTAACCACTACATTACTGCCTTCCCTCAACAGTGAAAGAACGTTGTGCAATGTACTATGGTGTGATTCGAACTCATCTCCTCAGCCTGTGACTCTGAATTAAAATGGCAGTCAATTACAGCACCATGGGATCACAGGAGCATAGGAAATGAGAAAAGGCCGAGATTATACATCCCGTAAATTCAATTGCACCATTCGATGAGGTCATGGCTGATCCAAGATTCGTTGCATTTAATGTTCTGCCCTTTCCCTGCAAATATTGGTTCACAATTGATCAAGAATCTATATATTGATTTCGAAATTAATTAAGCAAAAGAACTCTGCCGCCACAGCTATCTGTGACAAAACGTTCTTTCAGAGAAAAGAAATTCCAACTTATCTCAGAATTTACTCAGTGCTTTTTGATTCTGCGGCAATGCCCCGATCCCAGACTCTGCCATTTGGAGTAATACCCTCGCAGCTTACTCTGTCAAACCCCGGAAGAATCCTCTCTGTTTCAAGGAGGTCACGACTGATTCTTCTTGCCGCCAGTGAGTCAAGTGCTAATCTGTTTACCTTTTGCCTATGAGACAATCCTTCCATACCAGAGATCATCTTGATTAATCTTTTCGAAGCGACCTTCAGTGATAAGATATTCCTTGTTAAATAAGTGACCCGCACTGCTCACAGTACGTCAAACAGCACGTTATCCAGATTCAGTAAGATTTTGCTGCATCAATACTCACTCCCTTAAAGTCAGGAGTAAACAATTATGCTGGCTGTCTGTCTTCTCTGTTCAAGTCGCCCCATGTCCCTTGAATCGCAGTTTTCCTAGTTATTCTCCATGACAATAATCCACCCCTATTTTTGATCTTCCTTCCAAAGTGTGCAATTTCACATTTTCCCATATCATACATTATTCAGCAAATGGTTGTTCAATTTCTTCACCTATCAATACCTCTCCGTAAACCGTTTTTATTACGATTTATCTTTCTACCTATTTTGTGTTATTTGCAAATTTGTTTGCTATGCACTGACTTAATTTATCTATGTTATTAGAATATATTGTAAACATCTGCTGTGGCAGAATGATCTCTGTGGAAATCCACTATTTACTACCTTAAAGCTGAAAAATAATCTATTGCCCACTCTTGTTGTTTCCTGCCCATTAATCAATTACTTTTCCACAGCAAAATGCCAACCTCAACATCATGAGCTCTTAATACATAATCTTCTGGGAGGTACCTTGTTGAATGCCTCCTGCAAGTCCAAGTCCAAATGCAATCATGTAATTTTCCCTTCAATCCACTTCCTGAACATCTCCAATAATGTAGTCAGGCATACTCTCACTGTCAGGAAATCATGCTGTCTCTACTTGATAAGATTACAACTTATCAAAAGTATTCCAATTCCGGCATTAATCGATTCAAACATTGCTTTCTGGCAATGGATGTCAGGCCAATTGGTCTGGCGTTTTCCCAGTTATTGCATCCCTTTGTTTTTCAACAGTAGTGTTACGTTGGCAGTTTTCCAGTATTAAGCGAAATGTTGAAAAATTACGACCAGTGCATCCATTCCGCGTCACGACTTCTTTCAAGGACATTTGATACAAGCTATCAAGAAGAGGTGACGTATCTGTTTTTTAAACCATTATTTTGGATAATAGTCCTTCCTTAGGAATAGCGATGGTGCTTAATTCCTTTCCCATATTATTTCTAAACAATGGAATACCCGCGATTTCTTCCAAAGTCACGAGTCGTGCAATCTACCTGTTTCTTCACCTGTCATTTTCATGCTCCCCATAATTATTACCCCCGATTCCGTTCCCTCAGTACAATTTTACCTTTTTCTTCTTTTCACATACATTTAAACACATGATTTTATTGTCGGTTTTTACATTCCTCATTAGTTTATTCTTTTTTTGTTTTTCTTTATCATTTTCCTAATTCATTCATTTGCTGGCATATGAATTTTACCCAGCCTGTGAGGCTCGTAATTTTTTTTACATATTATAGGATTTTTTTAATTTTAGCATCATACTCGCCTTAACTTCTGTGGTCAAACATAATTGTTGTGTTCTCCTACTTAATACTTTCCTCTATACTGCGATTTTTTTTGCCATTTTACAGGATAGCTGTTCCTTCAGTCTTTACGTCGGCTCGTTCTATCGGGAATGTCACAATTTCGGATTATAGAGGAGTTTGGCGAAACAGAGATAGGATAGAATGATGTCGGGACTTATTGAAATGTTGACGAAATAATCTGGTATACATGAATGCTATCTTGAAGGATCATCAACTGAGACTACACAGGCAGAATTAATATTAAATAATAAAAAAGAAAAGGAAGTTATTGTTGTGTACCACATCATCAAAACAGAGATAGAAAATTGAATTGGTTATCAAATTTCAGAGTGGTGTGTGCATAATAGATCAGGATTGGTGAACGATTTCAACCACTCAAATGTTAACTGGATTAGCTTTGTACTGCAACGTGGAGGGCGAACAGACCTCTTCAAATACATTTAACAGACCTTTTCGTACCCTGTATATAGTTAGCCCAACAATGCAGGACTCATTTCTGGACCTGGAATTGGGAAACGAGCTTTAACATGTGAACAGCAAACCAGTAGATGTGCATTTTGAAAATAGCATTCGCAAATCAGTTAGATTTAGGATAGTTAAAGACAAAGGCAAGAAAGGAGTCGGATAAAAAGTTCTAACCTAGAGGAAGGTAGATTTTCAAAAAAATAATAAACACTCGGATGCAGTGTCTTTATTTGGGCCAGAATTTATTATACGTCCCTTGTTACATTGTAAAAGCCCATGTTATTCAGGTTACGGTTGCAACTTGAATGCAAAGTTAACTCAGTAACATGAAACAAAGGGCAATGGTCAATTGGTGCCCTCACGAATGAAAATATGGTTAAATGGCGTTCTGCAGGACTCATTGTTTGACCGCTTGCTGTTTGTTTTAGATTATAATCCTGACAGTGTGGAAACAGGTTCTTCCGCCCAACCATTCCACACCAACCCTCCGAAGAGTAAGCCACCCAGACTCATTTCCGTGTCACTAATGCACCTAACACTATGGCCAATTTAGCATGGCTAATTAATCTGACCTGTACATCTTTAAAATGTGTGAGAAATTCGGAACACCCGGAGGAAACCCATGCAGACGCAGGGAGAAACTGCATACAGAATGCTGCCCCATTTGTTCATTAAATATTTAAGCTTAGAAATGACTTGGGGTCACAATTGGGAAATTTGCAGATGACAGAAAATCAAGCCGTGCAGTGAATAATAGAGCGAATGGTTATGAGTCCAAAATTGTTAAAGGTGAGGTGGCTGAGGGGGAAGTTCCAAATGGCATTTAAGTCTGATAAGTGAGAGTTAAGGTATGTGGGCACACCAATCAGTGGAAGGGAATGAACAATAAATGGGAATACAGTGAGACAAGTAAATCAAGTGCGACATCTTGTTGTGCAAGCGCACAGGTACTGAAAGGTAGCAGTAGAGATAGATAAGACTTTTAAGAAGCAGATTGGAATGGTTTCCCTCATTGAACGAAGTTTAGATTACAAAATGAGGGATATGCTTTTGAGGCAAGGAAGGGATGGTAGGGTGAAGGAAGCTTGGGTGGCAAGTGATGTGGAACATTAAGTCAAGAAGAAGAAGGAAGCTTACTTATGGATGAGGGAGCAAGGATCAGACTGGGCGCGAGAGAGTTAAAATGTAGCCATGAAGAAACGGAAGAATGCACTGAGGAGAACGAGCAGGCGAGTGAGAAATACTTTAAGCATAGGATTAAAGAAAATTCTAAGGCATGCTATACATGTGTGAGGAATAATAGGATGGCGAGAGTGGGGGTAAGGCTGATCAGGGGTTGTGGAGAGAACATGTGCTTGGAGTTGGTGGAGGTGGAGGTCCCTAATGAACACTTTAGCATTCAGAGAATGCCCTTGACGTTTGTGATGACAACGTGAAACAGTCGAACAGGTTGATGTTCAGAGGAGGATGTGCTGAAAGCTTTGAATAAGGATAGGTAAGTCCCCTGTGACTGATGGCACATATCCAAGATTACTAATAGAAGTGAGGGAAGAGATTGCTCAGCCTTTGACAATGCTCTTTGTTCCTCACTGTACAGTGGTCCGGTGCCAAATGACTGGAGGGTGGCAAATGATATTCCCTTGTTCAAACAAATAAATAGAGATCATCCTCGGAATTACAGTGCAATCAGTCTTACATCGGCTGTGGATAAATTATTAGAGAGGATTCTGAGAGACAGGGTGTATAACTATGTGGAAGACCATTGCTTGATTAGAGTTAGTCAGAATACCATTGTGGGGTCAGACCTGACAGACTGAGTCAATTCTTTGAGGATGTGACAAAACAATATTGATGACGGTAGAGCAGTGGATTTGTTGCACATGGAATTTAGAATGGCGTTTAATAAGATTTCCCATGAATGCGTGTTCAGAAAATGAGGGGGTGTGGGTTACAGGGATTTTATTTTTTGATGAGATACAGAATTGGACTGGTCCATAGAAGATGGATGGTGGTACTGATGGAAAGCAGTCAGCCTGGAGCTCGGTGACCAGGATGAGGGTTGACTTAATAGCGGTGTACAAGATAATGTGAACCATGGATAGACTGAATAGTCAGAGACATTTTCCCACGGCAGAAATAACTATCAGAAGTGGGCATAATGTTAAGGTGATAAAAGAAGATTTTGTAGTGGTGTCAGAGTTGGCTCTTAATACAGAAAGTGATGTTTGCATGTAATGCACTGCTGGCAGTGGTAGTAGTGTCAGATACATTATGGACATTTAATCGACTGTTGGATAGGCACATGGGTGAGAATAAAATGAAGGTTATATAGGTTAGTTTGACTTAGGGTAATATAAATGGTCGGCAAACCATCGAGGCCCGAGTAGCCTGTGCTGTGCTGTTCTATGTTCTATGTTCTACTGATGAGACATTGCCGAGGCCACAACTGGACTACTTTGTGCAGTTCTAGTCACCATACTACAGGGAGGACATAACTTGAGTGCGGAAATCATTGACAGGAATGTTCCACGAGGAGAGTTTCAAGAGATCGGGGCTGTTACCCTTGGAGTAGGGAATGCTGATGCATGGCATGATTGAGGGATACAAAATTCGGAGGTACAGAAATTGAGTGAACCGGATGAACGTGTTTTCCTGGCCAGAGATTTCAAAAACTGAGGGGCACTCAATCAAGCCAGTGGGTGAAGAATCAGAGGGGTCATCAGGAAAAAAAATTCTTGGTGCAGAGTCGTGGGAATCTGGAATTCGTTACTTTAATTGGGAGTGCAGACAGGGATAGTAAAACTTAAAAAAAAACACTTTGATCTGCACCTCCAGAGCTGCAAACTACGGAGCAATGGACGCTGTAGAGGATGGTAGGGTTAGAAAGGGTTGTCTGGGACAAACTGGTGAAAACAACGGCCTTCGTGTTATATATTTCTAAAGTTCTATGATTATCCTAGAGAAGGTGGCGTTGAGCTGACTTCTTAAACCGCTGCAGTCTATATTCTGCGAGGTAAACTTAGTATCACTAGCGAGAAAATTCATGTGTTTTCTCTCAACAACACAGAGTTCACAGCTCATTAATTGCACATGGGGATGGTGACTGGCTTGGGGAAGAACTTGTAGTTACGGTGTTCCCATGTATCTGATGCTGTTGTTGTCCGAGTTGGACCTGGTCATCTGTTTGGAACATGTCATACACTACATCTTCTAATTGATATATACTAATGTAGGTGTGCTCGCTGAGTTGGAATGTTCATTACCAGTCGTTTCGTCATTCTATTCGGTAACATAGAACATAGAACATTACAGCGCAGTACAGGCCCTTCGGTCCTCGAATTTGCGCCGCCCTGTCATACTAATCTGAAGCCCATCCCACCTACACGATTCCATGTACATCCATATGCCTATTCAATGACGACTTAAATGCGCTTAAACTTGACGAATCTACTACCGTTGCAGGCAAAGCATTCCATACCCTTACTACACTCTGAGTAAAGAAACTACCTCTGACATCTGTCTTATACCTATTTCCCCTCACTTTAAAGTTGTGTCCCCTCGTGTTTGCCGTCCACATACGTGGAAAAGAGCTCTCCCTGTCCACCATTTCTCACCCTCAGATTATCTTGTATGTCTCTATTAAGTCACCTCTCAACCTTCTTCTCTCTAACGAGAACCGCCTCAAGGCCCTCAGGCATTCCTCGTAAGACATTCCTTCCATACCAGGCAATATCCTAGTAAATCTCCTCTGCACCCTTTCCAAAGCTTCCACATCCTACTTATAATGCGGTGACCAGAACTGTACACAATACTCCAAGTGTGGCCGTACCAGAGCTTTGTACAGCTTCAGCATAACCTCCTGGTTCCAGAACTCAATCCCTCTATTAAAAAAGGCCAAAACACTGTATACCTTCTTAAGAACCCTGTTAATCTAGGTGGCAACTTTCAGGGATCTTGTACATGGACACCGAGATCTCGCTGTTCATCTGCACTCCAAAGAATCCTACCATTAGCCCAGTACTTTCCATTCCGATTACATCGTCCAAATTGTATCACCTCAAATTTGTCCACATTAAACTCCATTTGCCACCTCTCAGCCAAGCTCTGGACCCCATCTATGCCTCTCTGCAACCTTCTACATCCTTCGTCTCTCTCCACAACTCCACCGACCTTAGTGTCGTCCGCAAATTTACTAACCCACCCATCTAAGCCCTCATCCAGGTCATTTATAAAAATGACAAACAGCAGTGGACCCAACACCGACCCTTACGGTATACCGCTATTAACTGGGCACCAAGATGAACATGTTCCAGCAACTACGACCGACTTTTTTTTATTTCAGCAAGCCAATTACTGATCCAAACTGCTATGTCTCCCACAATCCCATTCCTCCATATTTTGTATAATAGTCTACTGTGGGGAACCTTATCGAACACTTTGTGGGACATCTTCAGTGGGACTCCAGGCGAAGCACTGCTGATAATTCCTGCTCTCTATTTATATGCTTGAGTTTCTTTGGGTTGGTAATGTCATTTCCTGTGGTGATATTTTTTTCCTGTAGTCGAGTCAGTTCCTGTTCTTTTTTCAGGGTGTGGTAGAATGGGGTCTAACTCCATGCGTTTGTTGATAGAGTTCTGTTTGGAATGCCATGCTTCTAGGAACTCTCGTGCATTTCTCTGTATGGCTTGTCCTAGGATGGATGTGTTGTCCCAGCCGACATGGTGTCATTCATCGTCTGTATGTAAAAATACTACTGAGAGAGGGTCAAGTCGTTTTGTGGCTAATTGATGTTCAGGGATCCTAGTAGCTAGATCTATTTGTCCAATGTAGTGTTTGTTACAGTCCGTGCACGGTATTTTTTAAATGAGCGTCAATGCTGGAGGCGGTGGATGTTTGTGGACATGATGCCCATGCAGCAGGCAGCGTAGTGCTGCATATTCTCGAGCATCTTTAATGTCATTTGAGCTGCACCCACTCAGGCAAGTGTAAAGTATTCCATCAGACGTCTGAAAAGTGCCTCGGAGATAGCAAGTTAGCCACTGAGCCACTCATCACCCTGACTGGATTGAGATCACCTTTCCTTCGGTGTCAGTGGGCCAACGTCCTTGAGCT
Organism: Chiloscyllium plagiosum; assembly: GCF_037043375.1. Lineage (NCBI taxonomy): Eukaryota > Metazoa > Chordata > Chondrichthyes > Orectolobiformes > Hemiscylliidae > Chiloscyllium > Chiloscyllium plagiosum. The sequence continues at coordinate 20,322,076 of NW_028270186.1, read as the reverse complement.
TCCTCCCTCACAGCATTATGGGATTCCAACCACATGGAATGTGGCCACCTCTAAATCAGCTCACCCGTACTTTCTCAAGGACGATTGGGCCAGCCACTATATACTGGCCCAGCCAGAGACAAACAAGTGTCATGAGTGCATTAAAACAGTTCGTGAGTCGCCTTGGGAAATCAGGAAGTGAGTTACTCGCTGCGTACTTCTCAACTACTGATATTGTCGCCGCAGTGTTTAGATGGCCAGTCCAATTCCACTTCATGTCAATGGTCAAAGCCCAGGCTGTCGATAGTCCAGTGCTGGGAGTATCATTGAAAATCACGGCAGGGATGTCTCCATTTTGACATGCTTAGCCCCAGAATAACGATAGTCAGGTTCTCCCGTTGAAGTTTAAGAAAAAAATACAATGGGTAGATTCTCTCTTACTGGATGTTATCGGTGCTTGGCCCATTGTCTAAATATGCTGAGTGGACACGGTTTGGGTCAAATGCGTTGTATGAAACTACAATCACACAAAATTTTGACACTCCAGTGGGGGGCATGTTGTTTTGGAAAATGTAGTGGGTGATGGATTCTATGGGGAACTTTGCACGAACACCCAATGTTCTGGTATCGAGTGGCTGTAACACAATGTAATTTTCAAAGAAATCAACTTGGCGAACAGAACCACAACAACGAGCACCCGAGGTACAGATCTTCTCCTAAACTTTGAATTTTGCATGAGTGTTTACAGTGGAGAATGACACAACAGACATAGAACGTTGGGAAATAGATTATCCATATTACACAGGAGGAAGTGCTGGGTAACTTGAAATACATAAAAGTGAATAAATTCCCAGGAGCCGATCAGGTGCACCCTAAAATTTTGTAGGAAGCTAGTGAAGGGATTGAACTGCTCCTTGCTGAGATATTTGTGTCATGCATAGTCACATGAGGTGCCGAAAGACTGGAGTTGGCTAACGTGGCGCCACTGTATAAAAACGGTGGTAAGGACAAGTCAGGGAAATATAGACCAGTGAGCCTGAAGTCGGTGGTGGGCAAGTGTTAGAAGGAATCTTGAGGGACAGGATGTATAGGTATTTAAAAAGGCAGGGACTGATGAGGAATAGTCAACATGCCTTTGTGCATGGGTGATCAAATCCCACATACTGGATTGAGTTTTTGAAGAATTAACCAAGTGGATTGATGAGGACAGAGAGATGGACGTGATCGATATCGACTTCAGTAAGGCGATTAGCAAGGTTTTACATGGGAGACTGGTTAGCAAGGTTATATCTCATGGAATACAAAGAGAACTAGCAATTTGTATACAGAACTGGTACAAATGTAGAAGACAGAGGGTGCTGGTGGAGTGTTGCTTTCCATACTGGAGGCCTGTGACCAGTGGAGTTCCACAAGGATCGGTGCTGGGTCCACTGCTTGTAATGATCTATATAAATGATTTGGATGTAAGCATAAAAGGTACAGTTAGTAAGATTGTAGTTGACATCAATATTGGAGGTGTAGTGGATATCGAGAATGGTTACCTCAGATTCCAATGGATTCTTGATCAGATGGGCCAAAGGGCTGAAAAGTGGCAGATGGAATTTAATTTAGATAAGAATGAGGTGCTGCATTTTGCAAAAGCAAATCTTGGCAGGATTTGTACACTTAATGGTAAGGTACTAGGAAGTGTTGCTGAACAAACAGACATTGGAGTGAAGGTTCACAGCTCGTTCAAAGTTGACTCGCAGGTAGATAGGATATCGAAGAAGGCGCTTGGTACGCATTCCTTTATTGGTCAGTGTATCGAGTACAGGAGTTGGGAGATCATGATGCGCCTGTACAGGACATTGAATAGACCACATTTGGAATATTGCATTCAGTTCTGGTCTCATTCCTATCAGAAAGATGTTGTGAAACTTGAAATAATTCGAAAATGATTTACAAGAATGTTGCCTGGGTTGGAAGATTTGAGTAACAGGGAGAGATTGCATAGGCTGTGGCTGTTTTACCTGGAGTGTCGGAAGTGGAGGCCTGCCCTAATAAAGGGTTATAAAATCATCAGGGCATGGATAGTATAAAAAGACAAAGCCTCTACCCTGAAATAGGTGAGTCCAGAACGAGAGGTAATAGAGTTAGGGTGTGAGGGGGAAGATTCAAAAGAGCCCTAAGGGGCAACTTATTCACGCAGAGGGTGGGACATGTATCGAAAGAGTTGTCAGACAATGTGGTGAAGGATCGTAAATTAGCAACATTTAAAATGCATCGTGATGAGTATGTGAGATATGGAATGGGTGCTGGCCGGCAGGACAGGATTAGGTTGGGATATCTGGTTAGCATGGAAAAGTTGTACAATGGGTCTGTTATCATGCTGTAAATCCCTTCGACTCTGTGACTCTATTCAGAATCTCCTCCGTTTAGTGAACCATAAACTACTCTTCCATGCCCCCTTCTCTTTATTGTTCATGCGTAATTGCCCTTTGATGAGAAAGGCATTGTTTGTCATTGGTAAGTCATGTGTTTCTTTTCTTCCTGATGGTGGAATACAAATAAACAGGACTCTCCTCTGCTCGTGAGTTCTCGCCAATTTTCTCGAGCATCCGAAATAGTGGGTGCTGCACGTGAGGTTCCCCTGCAATCGCAGATTGCAGTTGTTCACGGACTCCCAGCCAATTTGCGTGTTCTGCGGGACTGTGGAATCGGTGAACCATCTATAGATTGTATGGGGGCGTTTGCACTCCCGTTTTGATTTCATTATAAACCTTCTCCTCTCTTTTTGGTTGCACTTCAGTCCCAAGCTCCTGATCTTAGTTCATTCGGTGCTGAGTGGGGAGGGTAGGTCAGAGGATGTCCTCGTGAGTCTGCTCCTCGGCCTGGCCAAACTGCCCTTAAACAGGTCCAGGTACCGGGCTGTGGAGGTTGTCGTTAGGGTCAAATGCCTGCCCCCTCTTCCGTGGTGACAATCAAGACCTAGTGCCACTGGAGAGAGAGAACTCAGTGTCCACTAACAGGCTGGAGCTCTTAGGAGAGGTGAACACCTGTGCTGTGAAGTGTTTTTCCCCTTCAAATTCTATGTTAATTTAATCCCTGCCCTCCTCTTTCACTTTTTTGAGGTGAATTTGTGACGGAATTCACCTGGACCTCCACACGCATCATTTACTGCATCCGCTGCACCCGATGTGGCCTCCTCTCCATTGGGGAGACAAGCCGCCTATTTTCGGAACATTTTAGAGAACACCTCTGGGGCACCCGCACCAACCAACCCAACCGACCCGTGGCTGAAAAATGTAACTCCCCCTCCCACCCTGCCAAGGACATGCAGGGCCTTGGCCTCCTCCATCGCCAGATCATGGCAACACGACGCCTGGAGGAAGAGCGCCTCATCTTCCGCCTAGGAACTCTCCAACCACAAGGGATGAATACAGATTTCTCCAGTTTCCTCATTTCCCCTCCGCCCCCCCCCCCCCCGCCCCCTTATCTCAGTCACAACTCTCGGACTTAGCACCGCCTTCTTGACCTGCAATCTTCTTCCCGACCTCTGCACTCCCACCCACTCTCTGGTCCATCACGCTCACCTTAACCTCCTTCCATCTATCTCATTCCCAACGCCCCTCCCCAAGTCCCTCCTCCCTACCTTTTATCTTAGCCTGCTTGACACACCCTCCTCATTCCTGAAGAAGGGCTTCTGCCTGCTCCTTGGATGCTGCCTGACCTGCTGCGCTTTTCCAGCAACACATTTTTCAGCTCTGATCTCCAGCATCTGCAGTCCTCACTTCCTCTGTGTCATAGGTTCTGTCCAGTGTGAGTGAGTTGGATCCATGAAGAAAAGGACAGAACTCCCAAGGAATCTCCTCATTCTACGAATTGACTCTGAGCTAACTTGTAAACTACCTTGTCTAGTAACGCATTCATAAAGGATGGCTTCGCTTCGGAACACCAGCATTCATTCAATTATTTCAGTGGTGTTCTGGGAAACAACTTGATGGACATTTACTCGCACCAGTCGTTTATAAGTTGGGGTAAGAATTTTTGGAATTATGCCTTGGGAAATTTGACTCTTTCGGTGCTGCCATTGAAGACTGGGCCTACTATATGGAAAGAATGTATTATTCTTTTCAGAGCAAATTACATCGGGCCAGATGAAAAGCCATGACTAATTCTTCTTATAGGGTGTCTACTCACAATATTTTCGGCTATTAGGAGCCTGACTTTCTTGGATGCACAGGGTACTAAAATCTTTCAAGACTTGCCAATTTAGATAAGATTTACTACTCTACTGAATTTAAATGGCAGTGCTGGAACCAATGGAATCCGTTAAGGATTTTTGTCGAGTTTGAGATGACTGGCATAGATATGGAAATTTGGTTTAATCCTGAGTGAGATGTGGAGAGACTGTTGGGTATATGAGATTAATGGTGCAACAATGCAATAGCGCCTACTAACTGGAACCTAAATGACGTTCAAACAGGCACTGCAACTGGCATTGTCTGAGAAAATGGACCAAATGGATCACGCGATGTCTTTACAAGTGCATACCCTCACATTGCCAAGAGGGACTAGCACTTGAGAACAGGCAATCTTGTACAGGATATATCCTGATCATAAGGAACCTAGTTCAGACAACAGAAAATCCCTAAAATAAAGCCCAGACTGGACCCAATGGCTAAAACGTACTTCAGAGACTGGGCGGGAACATTATTATATTGTCACTGATATGCGGATTCGAGAGAGTGCATCAAGGCCTGACTTCAGCATGAAAACTCATCGACCGGTATCCAAGAGAGTGTACAGCCTGGAAACCTGCATACTTGGAACAATTAAATTTTTTAGCAACACCCAGATCAGAATCGATCCAAGGAAATAACTCTTTAAATGATCACCCGGTTCTAACAGGGATCAGGACCTGGGGCGTTGTATCAGTGATTGTGAACCAGTCATTAACAAGTTACGTTCGGGACACAAATCCTTAATTTTGCATAAGACATTGGCCAAATTGAGAATATATACTATTATATCAGAGAACATTACATATTAAGGATACGACTTTCGTTCTGGTCCCCAATGAGAACCAATTGTTGTCGTTACCACTGATCGTAGTAAATAGCTTAGGCTGAAGATTGATGGAGTGGAAGTGATTTGGAAAGATTCATCCTGATTGGGTCAGCATTTTTTTCGTTTCGAATACAGCTGCCTGAATGAAATGAGGCTATGTTGGAAGATCTTGGGATCATCAAAGGAGCTAAGACAACTTTGCACGTTGACCAGGAAGAAATTCCACGATCCTGCAATCCTGCCCCATGCAAATAATTTTACCCATGCAAAAGTAGAGGCAAAAAACAGAAAGCTGGAAAACGAAGATTCATTAAACAAAGACAGTTTTCAGAATGGACAGCACCAGTCCCACTGATTTTGAAACCTTTGTGGGATTTTCAGCAAAAGGTAAAACGTTTCTTGCAAATGGATATGTAACCAATCCCTTGCCAAGAAGATTTTTACATAAAGCTGATGGGGGGAGGGGCGGGAACTGTCCTTCAAAAAAGTGGACATGAGCTATGCGAGATTGCAAATATGATGTGATGACCAGTCTCAGACGTATACCCCAAATAATACTGGAAGTGTTTGTACCAATACACACGACTTCCATTTTAGATATCATCAGCCTGAGCCTTTTTCCAGCAGACAATTACAGAACATTTTACAAAGTCCAGCACAGAGTATCATTTATCCAGATGATCTACTCATAACTGGGAATACCAATAAAGTGCACGTGGAGAACTTGGGTATAGTTATTAAAGGTTTCCCCAGGAGGGGAAAAACGCGCATTCTGGGCACCCCAATTGATCTTTTTGTGCTATATAGACGTCAAGACGGGGTTACACTATTTGGAAAATAAGGTGAGAGCGATCAAAACTGCCTCAGCTCTCATGTATCTACCGGAGCATAGGTCTTTCCTTGCGTTGCTGAGCAATTGCAGAAAGTTCACGCATAAACTAGCCTCCGTCTCGATACCCTTACAGCGGCTATTGAAGAATGGTCAGCCTTGAAAATGGCCTCGAGCCAAGATGTAGCTGTTAGTGAACTGAGAAAGACGCTATCATTACCGGAAGTGTTAGCTCACTGCAATGGAAAGTGGAATGCAGTGCTGACATATGATGAGCCCCCATATGGTATCAGAATCTCTTGGCTCCCTGCTGGCCCAAAAACAGGATTGTCTGACACGATATGTTCCCTACACTTTGCCGCTGCCAAAAACAAATATTCCAGATAGTGTAGGAGGTTTTGACTGTCATCTTTCTGAGTACAAGTTCCAGAAAAACATTTAGGGATATAAATTGGAATTAGAACTTAACCACAAACCACTACCCGTACCATATAAGGAAGACAAGGCCGTACCACTCATAGATTATGTTCGAAATAAGCAGGAATCTTTACTCTAAGGGTATAAAATTACACTCGGTGCGTTCAGGTAGCAAATTGGGATTCCGTTCGTGCCTCCCAGTGGCAGATACAACAGCCGTGGTGCCTCCCGTGAAAGAGTCAATTCTGATTTTGCTTTTACTGGGCACCCTTCCAGTCACTGCTGACAATGACTGACATTGTGCATAAACGTTTACCCCAAGACTTCGTTGCACATCAACTAAGCTGGTTCTTCGATGTGCTCAAAATTTTGGTCATTATTGATGTCCCTTCAATGTGGATGAACGTGTACTGTGTACATTAGTCAAACTCAGCGAACATGTAGAAAATGTGTGAGCATCATTTGCAATGCATGGACTCCAGGAAGTATTGTTCTTGGACAATAAACCGTTATTTACTTCCTTAAGACTATTGGCATTTGGCATGTCTGGATAGGTTCATATTATTCCTTGTCCAATGGTCAGTTAGAATGTAGTTCAAACGTTGAACGTATGCTTAAAGAAACAGCGTGACAACCTTACTCGATACCAAACAGTCCGAGTTTCTGTTTGATTGTACAACGTCTCTCACGCTACGACAGGAATAGCTCTAGCAGAGTTGCTGATTGGGGTGAAGACTGTCCACCAGGAAAAGCCCGATATTCGCGGACCTCGAGGAAAGGGGTGAAATGACTTCAGGAACGCCAATGTTTCTGCTGTCTCCTGGAAGCGAGAGACAGTTTGCTTCAGAAAACAATAAAATGTCCTTGCGTGAGAAGGTGGCAAGGTCGATGTGGTGCTATGTCCCATGACATACAAAGTCGAGGAGGCGAGGCGGTCCAGAACAAGCTTTCTTCCGCATGAAAGCAGCGATTTTACAAAACCGGGCAGGATATGGGACAAAGACACGAGATTTGGGATTAGGGAATAGAACCTGTGTGCAGGCATGATGTGCCTTCTTCTGCGTCGTAATAACTTCTGTATTCCGTGGTATAGGATCACATGCTTCCAAATATCGCAGTTCTGCGTCGTGATTTGTAATGGATATGTGCCTTAAAGTATTGAATATTTATTAACAGCACTAGAATGTCAGCCCAGACACGAATCATCTGAACCTGCTCAACCTCTGACCTAAACAATTGTGTGTCCATGTTTTTTTTGGAAGAAGTCTCTTCTATTCGCAGACTATACCCTGTATTGTTATTGTCGCATCCTCGTCTTCAAGTGTAAGAAACATTTTATTGTGAAGTTCAATATTACAAGAAGTCTACAGGAAGAATGGGATACACTCAGCATTGTCAATGAGATGATTTATTGATTCACCTATGATTATCAACCATTCTAATTTATTTGTTAAAGACATTAATGCGAAATTCAACACGCAATGAAATGGCTCATTGTTTGAGTACTGTAAAGTCTAAACGATAAACTTTTCTCCTGGAAGTAGTTCCTCAGAATATGATGGACAAACCTTCAGGACTTGTGTTGAACTCATTTGGCGACTCACGTTGGTAAATATACCGTTGTAGGGTGTAGGGTATTTTTCCAATATAGCGCCAAAAATGAATAAAATTCCAGACTGTACAGAGTGATCGATTTTCATCCACTTATTTCGAGGAAGATACTATTACGTTGAGAAGATCCCTGGTCTGGGGGGATTGCGTCATTAGCAGAGGCTAAATAAGACTGAACTCTATTCACTTGACTGGGGCAATAGTCAGCGGCTGCTTTCCTTCATGGGAGAGTCTGGAAGTAGAGGGTATAGTCTGAGAATACAAGTGGCTCCTGTTAAATCCCAGGATGAGGAGGAAGTACTTCTCTTGGATAGATCGCCTTTCCACAAAGAACTGGGGTGGCGGCAGCATCCTTGAAAATATTTAAAGCTATATAGATTTCGATAGATTCTTGATCAGTCAGGTAATCAAGAGTTACCGGAAAATGCAAGAAAGTATACTTGAGAAATGTCGAATCTGGCATATTTCAGAGGAATGGCAGAGCAGGCTCGAATGACCATATGTCCGATTCCTACTCCCATTTCGCATGGTTGTCTGATTGTGGAGCCAGTGGGGATGGTATATTTGCTGAGAGTAGACAAAGCACACCGCGCTCCTCCAAAATATATTGTGGAAATAGCTTAGACCCTAATTTGGTTCATTTAAAATACATCCAAATGTAAGCTACCATTTTGCGTATATTATTTGATTGATCCATTGCTAAGTTTCAATGAAAACGCACTTTGTTGTTTCAACACACTTAAATTACAACGAAAAGAAGAATTGGTGTAACTTTATTGAAATATTAAACAAGATAAAGTATCATGTATATACCAATTATCAACTATTCCTCATTTGGCAGAATCCCATAAGCACGCACTTAGAAAAGGCAATTTAGCAAAGCAATCATTATTCTTGAGTACTGTCTCTCTTCAGTTCATTGAAAAGAAAGACGAAAACGAATTTCATGCCCTTTTTGATTTTATAAATGCAAGTGCCTGTGTCTAAGATTTCACTCCAACAGCCAAGAATTCAAGCCCTAAACTCCACCAAGCAGCAACATCAAACAAATAATCGATGCCTCAACATAAGTCTGCTGTCCATGTGCGGCCTGACCACGTCTACTCATGATTCTTTTGCCTTACTTCTGAAAGAAGAAAACAACCAGAACATGGGTGCTGGGGAAATCATAAACGGAAAAGGACAAAAAAACGAAAAGGCATGTTAGACACCACGAGAGAACTCACAGCTGTGAACCAGGAGACATTTCTGCAGCACATTGGAAACATTCATTTGCAAGAGAAACAGCACAGAATATATCTGTTAAAGGCACAGCGCCGTCACAGGTTATAAAACATGGCCACTTGGAAGAAATGAGCTCAGAGCACTTGTGAGAGATTTTCTCCACAGCAGCAGATGCCGGTGGTTGTTTGCTCAATTGAGTCTTCCTCAACTGATCGGGCAGAATGGATTTGTCACACGCCTTTTGGAGCTATTGCAGTGCTTGGTGGGAGATAAAAGTTAAAACGCACTGACGAACGGCCATGTATGAGTGAAGTATATCTCTGAGATTGAGGTCCAAAAAGTAACATCTAAACAGTTAGAAAGGTTATAACAGATGATTATGTGGCTGGTAAACTTATGTGAGGGCGAACGTTTCAGATTCCTGGGAAATTTCGACTGATTCTCGGGAAGGTTGGACTAGTGTAAGTTGTAAACTGGACAGATTACCCCTCGGTAACACTGGGGTTGATGTAGTACCGGTGACTGTATGTGAGAGCACTTGAGAAAGTTTTAAAGTAAAATGGTAGGGTTGGGCGATGGGATCCCAAGAATGAAGGTGGGAAAAAAAGGGAACTTGGGCAAAACCAAAAGACTGAATGCGAAATCAGGCAAGTGTTTGGCGATGAATTCAAGGTACAATGCTAAATGAAGTGAACAGGCATAAAAATACATAGAGTAAAGAATGAGGCTTTTAACTTAATGGACAGGACGTTTGAAATAATGTTGATGATTCACACATGCAAACAGATATAAACAAACCGAATGTACCTGGGATTACGGAGTCATTGCTGGAGGATGAGCTGGCCTGACAATGGTATACCTTATGGTATTCACTTTTTAGGAAGGGCAGACAAAGAGGAAAACGAGGTGAGTAATATGGATGCTGAGAAAGAGTATTAGCAAGGTAGTGCCTTTTAGCATCTCTTATATCTTCCCTCACACTTTAGACTTGCGCCCTCTCGTTTTGGACGCTGCTTCCCTTGGGCATCGACCTTGGTTATTCACTCTATCTCTGTTCGTCATGATTTTATGAATTTCTATACGATCACCCCTCAGCGTCCGATGCTCTGGGGAAAAACCGCCCCAGTCAATTTCACCTCTCCCGATATCTCACATTCTCACAAGTGTCATGCATTTCTGACAGAGATGACGAAACATTCTTTTCCCTCTAACGTTCAATATTGTGTACTTCGGAGCTGCTTCAGGAGCACTGAATTCCCTGAAGGAGTCGGCCGGTTTATTTCAGAGAGAGAAGCAAATTATTTAATGGTGGAGGTGGGTGGGGTGTCCCGAAGGTCTAACACCAAAGTGGTTCAGTTCAAAGTTCTTTCAAAGCGTCAGGACAGAAGTCATGCAACCTCCACCACCATACGACCCCAGTACACGAGTCCTCAAACGTTAGTTTTATTTTCAGAAGGGATCCTATGCAATCAATTTAATATTTGTAAAAGCTTCCTCAAATGCTGGAACGAGCATTTTATGCAGTCCTGGTCAATAAAATGTTTTGACGTTCGTTGTCCTCATTCCCAAGTGACCTCCTACTGGAACTGATGTGCGACCTGCGACACCCCCTCTCCAAAAACAACTGGTAATGCAACATAATGGACTTCTGCCAATTTTTCACCAAAATAAATATGCAGTTGTGATCATCTCCTAACTAACGCTTCATTTTTTCGAGAATAATATTGTTGGGTACATTCAGTTTGGTCTTTGGAATGTTTTGTTTATGTAGGTGTTTTATCTTTATTTGTAACTTAATCTACTTCTCCGAAATAAAAATAGACACTCTGCTCTCGCTGGTCGTTTATTTGAGACTTCCACTCTTTCGTAAATCGTTTGTTTTCTCATCTTATTGCCACATCGTCAAGAAAAATTGCGAGATGTACTGTTGCAACACGCCAGCTGTCTGCTTTTACAAACGGATTTTCAATCATGGCAGGCAACTTTCCCACCTGTGATCACATTGTATCATTCTCGAGGATAAACCCGGCAATTGCTCTATTCCTCCCAGCACCGCTTCATCATATTTCACCCGACCCATCAACTCCACCATATTATCATCTTTTTCTGGAAATACTGCTTCTGAATTATAGCAGCAATTCACGTTTCTCACAATCAAATGGGCATGCACCCTTATCTCCGAAAATCTTAATTTATTTTCGTAGTCACCCTGGCGCACAAGGCAAAACCTCACCCACACATGTAAATTGTTGAAAGATTTCTGGCACTTTTGAAAAGCCCAAATGTCCCTCAGCATATTCAAAATACGGTAAAACCAAAACTGAGCATCAACATTCCTCATCTCACTTGGACAGATTCAGGATAGGTTCTCAGTCAGCATTTTTTAAAAAAATTGGTGAACATTTCAGAGCATGTGGTTCAGAGCATGATAAGGTTCCCCATGGTAGGCTTATGTGGAAAGTTAGGAGGCGTGGGATAGAGGGAAATTTGGCCAGTTGGATAGAAAACTGGCTAACCGGTCGAAGTCAGAGAGTGGTGGTAGATATTCAGCCTGGATCCCAGTTACAAGTGGAGTTCCACAGGGATCAGTTATGGGTCCTCTGCTGTTTGTAATTTTTATTAATGACTTGGCAGAGGGAGTCGAAGGGTGGGTCAGTAAATTTGCAGATGATACGAAGATTGGTGGAGTTGTGGATAGTGAGGAGGGCTGTTGTCGGCTGCAAAGGGACTTAGATATGATGCAGAGCTGGGGTGAGGAGTGGCAGATGGAGTTCAACCCTGTCAAGTGTGAGGTTGTCCATTTTGGAAGGACAAATATGAATGCGGAATACAGGGTTAACGGTAGGGTTCTTAGTAAGGTGGAGCAGCAGAGGGATCTTGGCTCTATGTCCATAGATCTTTGAAAGTTGCCACTCAGGTGGATAGAGCTTATAAGAAGGCCTATGATGTATGAGCGTTCATTAGCAGAGGGATTGAATTCAAGAGTCGTGAGGTGATGTTGCAGCTGTATAGAACCTTGGTAATCCACATTTGGAGTACTGTGTGCAGTTCTGGTCGCCTCACTTTAGGAAAGATGTGGAAGCTTTGGAGAGGGTGCCGAGAAGATTTACCAGGATGTTGCCTGGAACGGAGAATAGGTCATACGAGGATAGGTTGAAAGTGCTAGGCCTTTTCTCATTGGAACGTCGAAGGATGAGGGGTGACTTGATAGAGGTTTATAAGCTGATCAGAGGAATAGATAGAGTAGACAGTCAGAAACTTTTTCCCCGGGTACAACAGAGTGTTACAAGGGGACAAAAATTTAAGGTGAAGGGTGGAAGGTATGGGAGGATGTCAGGGGTAAGTTTTGACCCAGAGAGTGTTGGGGGAATGGAATGCGCTGTCTGTGGGAGTGGCAGAGTCTGAATCATTGGTGACCTTTAAGCGGCAATTGAATAAGTACATGGATGGGTGCTTAAGCTCGGACAAATGTTCGGCACAACATCGTGGGTCGAAGGGCCTGTTCTGTGCTGTACTGTTCAATGTTCTATGTGCATCCAGCAAGATCCAATAGTCAGTGTGCATGAATCCACACAATCTCTTTCCTTCTATATCAATACCTGTCTTTTCCACTCTCTGCTACATTGAATATTGTTAGAATACTCTCTGTACTACCTGAGTGCCAATCTTTCTCTCTCATTGTTTCTGATACCCTGTAAAGTCAACATCACAGCATGACTATAACCAATCTGTATCTCTCTTGCGTTCGCTGCCCCCGGATACGAACACCTCAGAACTGACGTTCTGGCACTTGGAAAGCATAACTTCTTAGCGTGTTTTGAGAACATTTTTAGCTCAGGTTGAGGTTTAGGATGTAGGTTTGCTCGCTGAGATGAAAGGTTTATTTCCAAATCCAAACGAATAACTGGAAAGCAGGAAGTTTCAGCATTGCTTTGCATAAAGTCTACTGAAGTCGTTACCTAGTAAGGTAATGACACGTCTGGAAATAAATCTTTCAGCTCAGTAAGCAAACCTACATCCAGCATAACTGCTCTCCCAGCCCTCCTCTCACATTCTACTCTTCTCCTGTTCTTATGTCACTCCTGTCTCTGCCCCGTTTTCCTTTTCTCGCGACCTACACATCTTTTCCTGATGTAGGGCTTTTGCCCAAAATCTCGATGATCCTACTGTTGGATGCCGGACCTGCTGTGATTTTCCAGCGCCACACTCTCGACTCTGATCACCAGCATCCACAGTCATCACTTTCTCACAAACATCTTTTCTCAAACTCCCATGATTTAAACCTTCTCGGGCTGCTGTACAGTCACCATTTTGAGAGCTGCGTTTAGAAGATTGGAAGAGTGAGAGAGAAAGAAGAAGATAGTGGGGAGGGGGTAGCGGAAAAGCAGAGTGTTAAGGAGAGAGAACGAGGTAGGTACAGACAAGGAGTGAGGGAGAGGCACAAATGGACAGAGGGGCAGAGAAGCACAGAGAAGGGAAGTAAGATAAAGAGAGACAGAGACCGAAAATTGGAAGGAGGCACGAAGAGTGAACAATTTTAAAGTCCTGACGTTTGAAGATAGAAGGATTACAGAATCAGAGACATAAACAAATCAATAGTTAGATGGAACTAAATGTTAAAACTTGGACACTCATTGCAATATGAGGCGTTTTATACGCGTAGCAAGATTCCACAAGCAGCAATATAGCAATCAACAGACATCACCTCAGACCTCAGGAAATGGTAAGTTCTATCGAAAAGATATTGGTCCTTTCACACCGCGTTTGGTTTAAATCATTAATTTTGGTCTGGAGACACATATTTTGGGAGAAAATGGATTGTAAGAGAAGGCTGAGACACAGGGATAGGAATCCTTATTCTCACTTCACAACCACTCCCTACACCCAGCCACCAATTCATATGCAGCAACAGAGACACGCACACGGGATACAAATCTCAGAAAAAAATCCAATCTGCTGCGGCTCCATTGCATATCATCATCCGTTTCAGTGTGGTCTCTGACATCCCTGGTCATTGATCCTTTCACCATGGGAAAAATAAATCCTGCGTACCCTTTGTGAGACCCCCATTATTTTATTTTTATTAATCTTATTCTTCTTCAGTCTCCTCTGCTCCAGGGAAAGCAAACCCACTCTGTCCAATCTCTCTTCATAACTGAAACACACCAGTCCAGACAACATGCCACATTGGTTCCAATTTTATCATATTCCGAACAGAATTAACCTTTCAGGTAATTAGTTTTTTTTTGGTTTTGCATTACAAGAAGTTGGAACACTAATAGAATCGGCGATTCATAAATTTCCATTCCAGACTAACGCCCAAAATGTTTGATCAAACATTAGAACAATACAATTGCTTACAATTGACCCTAACAGATACCGATTTGCATTTTCACTTTCTCCCTCTCTATCACTTGCGCACTGGTCAGAGAATCAACATTACAAAAAAGTACAGAAAAAACAGCAATGATTCAATTCTATTGTGCCAATATCCTGCCTTTGCTCCGCATCTCTGTAAACAATAACCTTCCAAATAACCCTCCAATGTGCTCTCAAATGGCTCAATTGAACACACGTCCAGCACATGTAAAATTAAGTGCAGGACAGTAATGCTTCAGTTATATAGAATAATGTTGAGGCTGCATCTTTCTTTTAAATTAGATTACTACAGTGATCAGGTGCTGGAGATTTATCCAAATTATGCATTTCAAGAAATCAAGCACTTTCTACTTTGTAATATGGATATTTTTCAAGATGTCACAACCTATTTCCTTGCATTCGATATCTTCCATATCCTTCCCTATTAGACCACTTGCATTGAAATAAATGCAATTTAATATTTCAGTCCGACCGTGTTTTAGATTAGATTACAGTGTGGAAACAGGCCCATCGGCCCAACAAGTCCACACCGACCCGCCGAAGCGCAACCCACCCATACCTCTACCTCTACCCCTTACCGAACACTACGGGCAATTTAGCATGGCCAATTCGCCTGACCTGCACATCTGTGGACTGTGGGAGGAAACCGGAGCACCCGGAGGAAACCCACGCAGACACGGGGAGAACGTGCAAACTCCACACAGTCAGTGTGGAGTTTGCACTGTGAGGCAGAAGTGCTAACCACTGTGCCACCCTTCTCTGCTTTGCCCCTGCCTGTCCTGAATGTTTGACTCACCTTTGTTCTCAACTGTACCAGCTTGCACTTGAAATCTTTCCTCGCTATTTCCTGGTTGCCACCCTCCACCTTACAAGTTTAAATCCTCACTAGCAGCTCGAGCAAATCTCGCTGCCAGTATATTATTCCCCTTCCATTTGTAAGATCTCCTTACAAATTTGTTTCGAAATTACCCTACGACTATTAACGCATCTATATTACAATCCCAATAAGGTGATCACCCCTTTCTTATTTCTCAGTTCCACCCAAATAATTTCCCTAGATGTATTTCCGTGAAGCTCCTCCCTCAGTACAACTGTAATGCTATCCTTTATGAAGAACGTCACTCCTCCTCCTCTCTTGCCTCGCTTTCTGTTCTTCCTGAAGCTTTTATATTCTGGAACTTTAGGTCCCCGGTTCTGTCCATCCATGATCCATGTTTCTGTGTTTGCTACGATATCCCAGGCCCATGTTCCTAACCATGCCATGAGTTCATCTGCCTTCCCTGTTAGACCACTTGCATTGAAATAAATGCAGTTTAATATATCAGTCCGACCGTGTTCTCTGCTTTGCCCCTGCCTGTCCTGAATGTTTGACTCACCTTTGTTCTCAACTGTACCAGTTTGAACTTGAAATTTTTCCTCGCTATTTCCTGGTTGCCACCCCCCACCATACAAGTTTAAATCTTCACGAGCAGCTCGAGCAAATCTCCCTGGCAGTATATTATTCCCCTTCCAATTTAGGTGCAATCTGTCCTTCTTGTACAGTTCACATCTATCCCAAGACAGCTTCCAATCATCCAAGAATACTAATCCTTATCCAGTACACCTGCTCCTCAGCCATGTATTCATCTGCTCTACCTTCCTATTCCTGCTCTCACTGGCTCGTAGCACCGGAAGTAATCGAGCTATTAATAATCTCAAGGACTTCCTACTTAAGTTCCTGCCTCACTCGCTGTATTCTCTCTTCACAGTCACAATCTTTGCCCTTCATATGTCATTGGTTCCAATGTGTACAATGGCCTCCTGCTGGCCCCTCACCCCCTTGAGAATATTCTGCACCCTCTCTGAGACATCCTTGATCCTGGCATCATGGAAGCAATTAACTCAAGCTTCGAAAAGCCGTTCACCATTTGAATAAAATCCCCAGAACAGCGAACCGACAGGTCATACTTTGCAATCATTGTAAGAGTTGCTACCTTATCAGGAAGATGTATTGTTTGATGATTCTTCCTTTCTTTGAAATTCCTGATTTCCGCCTCTACTTTCGCAGAGGCGCCAAATTACACTGGACGAAGTTTGCAAAATTGTGAGATGGTGGATCAATGTGGATGGTGGACTTGGTCCCTTTGATAGTCCATAGATTTCCAGAAAAGCATTTGTGCAATTTTTGAGGATTTCAATCAGGCAGCCAGTTTCGAAATGACATATGTTGAAACAACTTCAATCTTTCACGAACAATTTCGCTTCATCAATCCTGGGCCTGAGCCTTTTCCTCCAATCAATGGTAACCACATCTGCTGCTTTTCATGGGAGACCAGATCCAAACTTAAACACTAAATGCGTAGGGCTTCCCCCTTATGAGTTTCAGCCTGGCAAAGTTCTTACACGGGTGGAAGAGTTAGAGTCCGTAGTGAATTCATGTTGAAGACAGATACGCAATTACTGTTACAGCTAAGCCAGTATAGACGTCCATTGGAATTGAGTGACCATTTAGCCAGACATTTATTTTGATTAGCTCCCAATTGAATGTTACTCAGCAATTTAACAGTTCCAAATCAGCTGCAGGTGTACTTTCCAGAGTGTATAATCTGGATATCGGCCAATAAATTATCTTACTCCAATTCGACCAATACCGATGTGGTTTCTCCAGATAACTATTGTTTCCAGCTTTGTTACGGCTCCTCGATGCGACACAAATGCGGCCTTGAGTTCAAGGGCTGTCACTGTCGCCTCACCTCTGTAATTCAGCTTTTGTCCATATTTGAACCAAGACTGTAATAAAGGTCAGGAGTTGGATGTTCTGGACATCGATGGTCAGATTATTACTGAGCCGGTGCTGCTTGACAGAACTGTCGATTACACCGTCCCTGGCTTTATTGATGAGCAAGTGTCAACCTTTGGGGCGGGAAGTTGCTAGTTTGAACGTGTCTTGCTCTTTGTATACAACTTGTCCTCGACCGGAATATTCCAAGCCTTCAAACATTCTTTGATATCGTTTGGAGTCAATTGAGGACGTGAAGAATGGAATCTTTAATTTTGGGAATCACGGGAGGAAGCCGAGCTGGTCTGTTTCTGTTCTGCCAAATGGAGTAATAGAGAATCAGGGTAGAACGAAACGCTACAGTACAGAAAAAATGCAGCCTATCGTACGTGTGCAGGGCGAAAACAGTAAAATGACTATTTCAGGAAACGACTTGGGATCCCATGTACATATCAAAATAATTCTACTCGAAGATTTGCGACTGTGCAACACTTAAAGGCATCGGTTTCAGATTCGCACCACACCATGGCAAAAAATCACAGAGGTAGTTTCTTTACTCAGATTTGGAGGAGCGAGGAACGCTCTGCCTGCAACAGTAGTAGATTCTCCAACGTTAAGGACATTGAAATGGTCACTGGATAAATATATGAATGAAAATGGAATAGTGTAGGATAGGTAGGTTTCAGATTGCTTCAACAGATCAGTGCAATATCGAGGGCCAAAGAGCCTGTACTGGTCTGTAATGTTCCATGTTCTATGTTCTCATTATTTTATTACGCCCCTTTCTATAAATCTATGGCCAGTGGAACCGTAAAATCTAATGAAGGAAAACTTTTATTCCTGTCTCCCTTATTTAAGAACGTTCTAACTGCATACATCTCAGCCATGACCCATCTCTAAAGATCCAATGCTACAAAGAATAAAACGGCAATCTCTCCAATTACTCTTCACAACAAAAACACTCGAGCCCAGGCAACGTCCTGGTAAATCTCCTTTGCATCCTCTCCAGAGCTATTGCATCTGACTTGCCATATGGAAAATAAAATTGTGTATAATCCTCTGGCCATGTGGCCGAACCAAAATTTGTCTCAGTTCCAGCATAACCTCATCAGTCATAATCCTGTTCCTCAGGTCATACATCGTGAATAATTTCTACACCACTTTTTCTCTCTGTCGAAATACTTCCACGGGCTGAGGTGCAAAAGTCCTTTGATCCCCAGTGCTTTAAAGTGATCTACCATTCATCATATATTTGACTGCACTTTTTTTGTTCTCTACAGTGACATCAATTCACAGCTGCCTGAATTGATCGATCTTCAACATTCGAGTTATGCCAGCTCCAGAGTACATGAGATCGTCCTGAGCTGTTCCTTCAACTTCGTGGAGAGATTGCTCATTAAGGTGGTTACTACGCAAAAGATACAGACAGCTACTTCGTGTGCCTTTGACAGAATATCAAATACTGCATATGTGAACTACTCTCGTGCGTTTGCAATACAGGAATGGAAATCAGAATGCTTCCTGATCGAGCCTGGAATCAGGCAGGTCTGTGCTCTCTCTACTGACCTTGCCATGCATTGCATAGACGCCTCTGGCTAGTCCAGGCCCCTGGCTAGATCTGAAGTTTAACAATGCATTGTGTTTGCTGGGATACGATGTCTTTTAAAGTCGGTCTGCACAAGTGCTCACCATTTCTTGTTGAACTAACTCGAAGTCTGATAAAAAACACCTTCCTTGCTGGTCAGGTTTTCCAGAACCACTTGACTCTGAAAGAATGGCCGCCCAAAATCGCGACCAGCTTCAACATATAGTTCGGTACCAGGCATTACGACACGCGCATTGAGAAGAACAGATGTTGAGTCTGACGATTTACAGATTGCAAACTATTCTCTGCAACCACAAATTTTAATCCAGTTTTATGGGTTAGTCAATTATCAGGAAAGATAGATGGAATGAAAAGGGAGATGGGAGGTTGCTTTGCTGGTGAAGCAGTTTAGCACAATATTAAGAAAGGACGTTAGCCTCAATGATGATGAATCTATACAGGTGGAAATGCGGAACACCAATGGGAAAGAGACGTTAGTGGGAGTTTTGTACGGAACACCAAACAGCAGTTGTGAGATTGGCGAGTCTATTAAACAGGAATTAAAGATGCGAGCAGTAAGGATTCATCAGGTGTTAAGGGTGGCTTCAATCTGCATATTGGTGCGATCAGCAAAAATGGTAGCAATGCGATGGAGGAGGATTTCCTGGAATATTTCACCGACGGTTACCTCGGTTTTGGCGAGGATTTAAATAGAGAGCAAGTTATTCTGGGCTGTATGTTGTGTAATGAGAATGAATTAATTCGTAACAATATGATGCGAGATCATTTGGGTAAGTGTGAATTGAATATGGTAGAATCCTTCAGAAAAATGAAGAGTGAATTGAGTTAATTCTGAAACTAGGGTCCTGAACTTAAAGAAATGCATCTTTTTATGGTATTAGGTATGCATTGAATAGCATAAGCTGGCCAAGGATATTTAAGGGTTGTCGGTCGATAGGCCTTGTCAGCCACTTGAAGAATACATGTTTGGACCTCAGTATTTGGATAAACCTTTCTGGTGTCAGAGTTAAAAAGGGAACGTGGCTCAACCATGGCTATCAAAAGAAATCAGGGATAGTGGTAAAGACAAAAAAGAGTACATAAATTGTCCTTAAAAGCACAGAAAAGCTGTGGAGTGGAAGAAACATAAAATTAATCAAAAGTGGACAATGGTTTTACAACAGAAGGGGAAAATAAAATATGAAAGTAAGTTTGTGGAAATCATCAAAACTGACTGCAAAATCTTCTATAGATAAAGGAAGAGAAAAAGACTCTTGAAAACAAATGCAGATCTTCAACGTTTAGAATCATGTGAATTCATAATGTACAAGAAATAAGTGGTAGATCAGTTGAACAAATACTTTTTTATTTGTCTTCACCCAAGGAAGACACAAATAACTTCCAAGAAATGCTTGGGGATAAATTGACCAGCGTTAATTTGGAACTAAAGGAAATCCCTATTAATCAGGAAAAATAACTGTGGCAAGTAATGAGATTAAAACCCGATAAGCCCAGCGTCTGATGCTTTGATTCCCAATATACTTACGAAAGTCGCGTTAGAAATACTGGACCGATTGGTGATCTTTTTCCTGCATTCTGTGCACTGTGTCGAAATTTTCTGATCACATGAAGCTGGATGGCATTTTTGTCCTGTGAGGAGGATTCTAATGTCGGTTAACTTGGACATACCGGCTGAGTGGGCAAATGCAGTTTAGTCGCAGAAATAGGAAAACAGATTATTAACTGAACGATGGCAGTTTAAAAAAACCTGCGAGGTGCAAAGAGAATTGGCTGTTACGTTTAAACAGTAGCTGAAGGTGTGCATGCAAGTGCAGATTTTGATGATGAAACCTGACGTTCGTAGCGAGAGGATTTGAGCTCAGGACTAAGAATGTCTTGCTGTTGTTATATAGGGTCTTGGTGAGGTCACACCTTGAGCATTGCGGACTGTTTTGGTCTTCTCGTCTGAGGAAGGATATTCTCGCTATTGCTGAAGCCCAGCAAAGGTTCACAAGACTGACTTCTGGAATGGCTGCACTAACATATAAAGAAAGACTGAATCGACTGGGTTGGAATCGCTGAAATTTAGAAGAATAATAGTGGGGGTGATATTATAGAAAAAAATATCTTGGTGGGACTGGACAGGCTGGATATTTGAACCGTGTTCTTGAAACTGAACAAGCCCAGAATTCGCGGCCTTGTTCTTTGAATAAAGGGTAACCCAGTCAAAAATGGGAAGAGAAAGAAGGTCTTCACTCAGGTAATTGGGAACCTGTGGAATTCTCTGCATTAGGAGGCTATTGAGCCCAATTCATTAGATATATTTAAGACGGATTTAGACAAAAATGACACAGATATACGAAAAGAAAGTGGGAATGGGACATTGCAATTGCATGATCAGTGCAGGCTCGATGCGCCAAATGGCCAAATTGCGTTTTTCTTTGCTTCAATGTTGGGTCTATAACGTGTAGAGTAAACATGTGACAATGCAGAATATTGTGGTTTTTAAAGTGAATTAACTTCATATTTATTCTATAGTATGAGTTTTAATTGAAGACTTACGACAGCAGAACTTGACTTTCTAAAATTCTGTCAGTTGACAAAAAATGAGTAATAATCGAAAACACAGATGGAAGAAATCTGGAATTATAATCAACAAATCGTCTGGTGCAAAACACACCCAGTTATAAATGTGTTGTCTTTTTTGTTATTGAATATAAGCTGACAAAGATGAGTAAACAAACGCTCAGATGAATGCAGGGCAGGGGTTAGTGTTCAACTAACGGCATGGCTGTGTATCCCATGGCAATTGACTAGTAGTTTTCAGTCAATTCAACAGTACAGCGAAAGCAGCACGATCCGAGAAATATGATTCGTCAATAACATCTCAGATAGGAATATTCAAAATGGGAGTCACCAGAGGAAGCCGGCAAGAGCCATTTTCATTCGAATAACGACGTTAGTGTAGAAGAAGATAGAGAAACAGACTTCGTGCTCTGAAAGCTGTGGCTGAGAACATCATGAGTTGATTCTACATGAGGTGGAACTCATGAGGTGAGTAACTGCACTGGGGCTGGTTCAATTCTACGCTGGGCGATCTCCACAGGTACCGAAAATAGACTGGATTCAGAGCAGGAGAAGGCATAATTGCGTCCCTTTTAAGGACAGCAGCCTTCACCAGGCAGATGGAAGATGGACCAGGATGAAAGGAGGAAATTGAGGGAAGGGTTCTTGAACAGCTCAGCGAGAGACCGTACCACAGCTCCCACCACCTTAACAACATTGAAAGTTCTGCCCCTACAGACTGTTCATCCTTTGATATTAAACTTGATAAACTAACAGAACATTGCAGTAAATTGTCGAGTACCTCTGCAGGAATCATGGAGTTGTACAATTGAGAAAGAGTCTATTTGTCTCACCATGAGACTGCCAATCCATAAACACAAGACATAGCTCACGTCTGGTTAGAGACTTCCAAACATTTAAGAAAACGCAATTGGCCTCCCATTTGCAAGCTGATGTTGGATGCAGTTTGCGGAATTACTTTGGATCCTATCAACAATTCCGTTTGGACCAATCTTCCACGTTGGGATCATTACAAATGCCGTACTGTAGCCCATTAAAACCATATCAACTTCACCCACCTCATCTATATATTTAGTCACTTATTCAAACAAAAAGTAATTCAATTAGTCAGACAGGATCGCTCGCCACTAATTCGAAGTTGAATAACCCGGAACAACAGCGACATTTCCAACTGTTAATTAATCCTGTTCTTCAGAAATTATTTTCCGATGCTTTCCTTCAACGGACGTGAGATAAACTAGTCTGCAAATACGTAGCCTACTCTTGCTTTCCATTATGAAGGAATGAAGCACATTAACTATCGTCCAGTTATCTGGCACTTCAGCTGTGGCCATAAAATTATTAAACATCCACGCCACTGTCCCAAAATTATCTTCCCTTACTTCTCATGGCAGCCTGCCCCACGTATCAACAGACCTGGACATTCATGCATCTTACTTTCTCTAAATGATATAAAGTCTCGTCCTCACTAATTTTAACATTCTGTACAAATTCTGGATTCAAAATGAAACACCCCACTTCATTTCCCGTCATCTCTGTGAATATAGATGATAAATAATCATTTAAGAACTCCACATCCTCTGACTCCAAGCACAAATCTCTCCATTGGTCTCTCAGAGGAATACGCTTGCCTTAGTTATCTTCTTAACAACGAATAAACTTATAGTGTGCTTTCTGTTGAGAGTAACTAGCTATCCAGCAACACCGAAAGAGAGAGCTAAGAAGTGCCAGGAGGGGACGTGAGACGTTATTAGCGGATAGGGTCAAGGAAAACCATAAGTCCTCCTGCATGAATGTCAGGGATAAAAGAACAACCAGAATAAGATTAGGGCTAATCATACATAGTCGTGGGAAAATGTGCCTGGTATCAGAGGATACAGAGAAAATGCTAAATGAATACTTTTCGTCTGTATGAACACTAGAAAAAGACAACGTGGTCGTGGAGAATACTTAGATACAGGCTATGCAACTGGATGGGACTGGGATGCATGAGGAGGAGGTGTTAGCAATTCTGTAAAGTGTGAAAATAGGTAAGTCCCCTGAGCCGGATGGGACTTACCACAATATTTTCTTGGAAGCCAGGGATGAGATTGCCGAGCCTTTGGCTTTTATCTTTGTGTCGTCATTGTCTACAGGAATAGTGCCAGAACATTGCAGGAAAGCAAATGTTGTCCCCTTGTTCAAAAATTGGAATAGAGGCAATCCTGGAAATTATAGACTGGTGAGCCTTACTTCGGTTGTCGGTAAAGTGTAAGAAGGGTTATAAGAGATCAGATTTGTAATCATCTTAAAAGGAATAAGTTGATTCGGGATAGTAAACCCAGTTTTGTGTCGAGTCGGTCATGCTTCACAAACCTTTTGTTGAGTTCTTTTAGAAGGTGACGAAACAGTTGGACGAGGATAAAAGAGTTCATGTGGTCGAAATGGATTTCAGCAAGGTGCTTGATAAGGATCCCCATGTCAGGCTATTGTACAAAATATGGAGGCATGGGATTGAATGTGATTTAGTGGGTTGGATCATAAATTGGCGAGCTGAAAGAAGACAGAGAGTGGTAGATGATGGGAAATATTCCTCTTGGATGTCTCTGATAGTTGCCACACAGTTTGCTAGGGTTGTTAAGAAGGCATATTGTGTGCTACATTTTATTGGTAGAGGGACTGAGTTTCAGAACCATGAGATCATGCTGCAACTGTGCAAAATTCTGGTGCAGCCACATTTATAGCATTTTGTACAGATGTGGTCACCGCATTATAGGAAAAATGTGGACGCTTTGCAACAGTTTCAGATGACATTTACCAGGTTGTTGCCTGGTATAGAGGGAAAGTCTCACGAGGAAGAGCTGAGGGACGTAAAATTGATTTCGTTAGAGATAAGAAGTTTGAGAGATTACTTAATTGAGACATAAAAGGTAATCAGAGGGTTAGATAAGTAGTGCAGTGAGAGATATTTTCCTCGAATGGCGATGGCAACCACGAGGGGTTGATCGATAGAGGATAGTTGTCAGAGGTATTTCCTTTACTCAGAGAGTGGTAGGGGCATGGAACCCACTTCAAACCCAGCATCAATGTGGACTTCAACAGTTTCCTCATTTCACCTTCCCCCACCTCACCCCAGTTCCAAACTTCTAGCTCAGCACTGTCTCCTGACTTTTCCTACCTGCCTATCTTCTTTTCCACCTATCCATCCCACCCTCCTCCCTGACCAATCACCTTCATCCCCTGCCCCACTCACCTATTGTACTCTATGCTACTTTCTCCCCACCCCCACCCTCCTCTCATTTATATCTCCACCTTCAGGCCCTCTGCTTGTATTCGGGCTTTTGCCCGAAACGTCGATTTTACTGCTCCTCGGATGGTGCCTGAATTACTGTGCTTTTCCAGCACCAGTAATCCAAAATCTGGTTTCCAGCATCTGCTGTTATTGTTTTTACCTGCCTGCAAAGTAGTAGACTCGCCAACTTTAAGGGCATTTAAATGTTCATTGGTTAGGCATATGGACAAGAGCTGAATCGTGTTGGTTAGATGGGTTTCAGATTGGTTCTACAGGTCTTCGCAACTTCGAGAGCTGAAGAATCTGTACTGTGCTGTACAGTTCTATGCTCGTTTTTTCTATGTTCTATATTTTGGGCCTCATCTATGTCATTCGAATTTTATTTTTAAGCAATCACCCGGCATTTCGGAACATGACTGAAATGCTTTTTTCCTCATTTATTTTATTTTACTGTTTTGTATTTAACACTTGTTTGCATATTTTTATTTCTTAACTATCGGCACCCCCTAATGTACAGGATTCCGAGTACATATTTTTTAATTCTCACTACCCTAGATTTTCAAATGTCGATTTATTTGGAAGTAGCTGTTCCCACTTGATATTTTCCAAATCTGGTCTCATGATATAGAGATTGACCTTCTCCCGATTTAGACTCTTAGCTTCTGCATTCTCCTTATGTGCTTCAACAATGACATTGAAATTTACAGAATTATGTCGCTATACCCCAAAATGCTTGCCCACTTGAGCAGGTTCATTCAGTTGCAAACGGCCTAGCGCTGCCCTGTCTGCAGTAGGATTATGCACTTTTTGACATAAAGAACTTGCCTGAATGCACTTTACAAGACCCATCACGTGTAATAATTCCGGACAAAGGGATGCGGAGATAATGTCAGCAAATTTCAAATTCCCTACAATTGTATAATTATACTCTTAATGCTCTCATATCGTTCTATAATTAGCATGCAATCTACTGCTCTCTCTCCGTCTTAATCTTTCGAATCCTTTGGAAAAGCTGCAGCAGATAAATCAGCCTTTTCTTTTATTTCTAAGATCTACCCAGATCACCTCATTTGAGACTCGTCTCCACTGTCCTCCCTCATTATTGCAGTGATGGCTTTCTTTTCAAGAATGCAAAGTGCCCAGCTCTCCAACAATATCATTAACCTAACCACAGCTAAAAAATACTGTACCATGGAATTTTGAGCTTTCAAAGCTACCCTTGCTTTAACCACATCTGAGTTAGGATCAAACGAAAAGTTTGCAAAGGGTATGTGGCGAAAGAAATCATGAGTCACTGAACAACAGCATGCAGGTAGAGCAGGCAATTTGTCAGACGAGTGTTCTGTTCACCTCTATCATAAGAGAGTTTGACAGCATGAGCAAAGATGTTTTGTTCAATGGCATAGAGACATCACATGGTGTGTTTTATGCAGCTCTGCCCCCCCTGACCAAAGTAATCATATATTTAATGTAGAGGTAGAGCAGCTGAATTTCACCAGATACATTACTTCAATTCTTAGACTGTCGGATAAAAAAACTGAATTGTTTTGAGTTTAGAGGAATGACAGAAAAACTTTAGAATCATAAAAAATTCTTCAATGGATGCGCAACCAATGTACAGAGGATGAATTACCAGCTAAATGGTTTAGAGTCAGGGACCATGCTGATAATAAAGACGTTAGAACTATGACGAGGAGTAACTGATTCCCACGGAGAATAATAAATCGTTGGAATTCTGCCCCGAAAATAGTGAAAACCTAATCGCCGTGGTGGCACAGTGGCTCAGTAGTTAGCACTTCTGCCTCACAGCCCCAGGGTCCCGAATCCAGCTGCGGGCGGCTTCCTGCATGGAATTTGTACATTCTTCCGTTGCTTGCATGGGTTGACTCCGAATGCTCGAGTTTCCTCGTACAATTCAATGATGAGCAGGTTAGATAAAATGGCCGTGCTAAATTGCCTGTAGCGTTCAGGGACGTGTAAGGCTAGGTTCATGAGTAAGGGGCAAATGTGCAACAATAAGGTAGTGGAATGGGTCTGGGTGGGGTACCCTTCCGAGGGTCGGTGCAGACATGTTGTGCTGAAGAATGTGTTGCCACTCAGTATGGATTGCATACTCTAAAATAAGTTCAAGACAAGTTGGTAGATATTTAATGACTACTGCAGTCAAGGAGCAACGTCTGGTATATGACCAGCCATCATGGGGAATTGCAAGACGGGATCGCTGTGTTTTGGGTCGGGGTATCTACATCAGCATATATGCGTACTCATCTCTTTTCTTTCTGAACATTGGCTCACTGCCTTATTTCCATTATCTAAACTATTTCCTGATTTCTGGGCTGCCTGTGACATCCTAAAACATGGTGAACTGCTTCGGGACAACCCAGTAGCATCGGCGTCCGTTTTCTCCCTTTACGAAACATAGCTGTACACTTGTAATGTTCCAGTGTCTACCAAACTCCGATCTCATTATTTTTATGGTTGTAAACGTTTTAATGTTTCCTCACCGAACATCTTATCTTTCTGCTTAAACATATTATTTTCTGTGATTGAGAGGGTTTTCGATTGAAAGCAGTTAACTAAATTTGTTTGTTTAGTCACTATCACTAATGTCAGTCTTGATGAATCATAATTGCGTCACTGGAGTGTGACACATATGTATTAATCTGACACATCTTTCAACATGTTCACCATAGTGTCAGTGCGAGTAACGTATTCAACACCAACAGTGCTCTGGAACAAAAGACAAAGAGAGAGGGCGAGAGAGAGAGAGAGAAAAATCAGATATCATAATCTGTGAATAGTAGATTCGAAAGATGCAGCAATGGATTGGAATATGGCGACAATAGATTGTATTGTTACAACAATGAATTGGAATACAAGAGAAAATGATTGGAGTGGCATAACAATGATTGAAGATGTGAGCACAGCAGACTGCAACGTTACAACAATGGTTCTGAATGTCAGAACAATAGACTGGAATAGTAAAATAGCGCAGAGGGGTTTCATTGAGACGACAAGTTATTTTTCTGCAAATTTTGATGATATGTTACTAAAGCATCGCATTCGATGGGCACTTCAGACCATTCAATTCATTTATTATCCCATTCTCGCAATTTTTGGCATCCCTGGTAAGTCTTTACAATTTCTATAAATGTGGCATTTATAATGTGCAGACACGGTAGCGTTTCGAGCTCATTGTACAAATTATTGCTAAATGCATAATTGTTCTTGTAATTTACTCCCTGCAATTTGCCACCAGTGAGCAATCTCAGTATCCAAGTTTTAGCGCGGTAAACTTTACTGCATTCACTTAGCTGAAGCACTTGTTCATTGAATATCGTAGTTTTTGCTGTTTGTTACAAATGTCATTGCTCTACCGTGGCTTCATCACACACCCTTGAAAGATTTGCACCATAGAGAGTTCATCCCAATAAAATACAACTGGTTCACTCATATGTACTGTTGTGTGAGACTTTGGTACATGCTCCTGAAATCTGCATTTATACTTAGCAAGAGGAGGCAGAGACAGCAAGAGGCAAGCAACAGGTGTGTAAAATTGATTCAAAGAATCCCGAATCGCAGAAGAGACCAGTTGGTCCATTAGATCTGGACTGATCCTCTGAAGAGCATATCTCCAGGACCCACAATCTCCACCCAACATGCTCCTATAACCCCGCAGTAAACGTGGCTAATCCAGGTAATCTGCACTGTCCTGGAACGGCTAACCAATTTAGCGTGGATAAAGCACGTAGACTGCATATCCTTGCACTGTGGAAGGAAACCAGATCACTTGTCAGAATTCCCACAGACACAGGGAGCACTTGCAAATTCCACACAGATAGTCACCCCAGCCTGGAATTAAACTCCGGTGGGTCATGCTGTGAGACCGCAGTGCTAATGACTGGGCCACCTTGGAGGAAGAAACAGAATTGATGTTTCGAATTCAACGTGACCACACTTTCCATTCTTGGTAGTAGCTCTGAAATCCCCTGGTTATAGTTTGGCACAATATCATGCATACTGAAGATGATATTTATCAGAAGCACTGGAATATATGCAAGGATAGTTTTGAGGAACCGAGATAGGCGATTCAAACTCTATTCATTTTCCGATACATCTAATGACCTTGTCCTTTTGTTGGGACATGTTGATGATTAGAACGGTACTATTAAAGTGATTTGCTTCAGGGCATCATGTAAATTATACATACTAGAGCCACTAAGGCTAAGTGATGGAAGGCATAAATGTCGATATTGTTAGCTGGTTCCAATAGAGTAGATCGGTTGTCCAGGATGTTGTCAATTTCTTGGATGATGTTTATGTTGTATACATCCAATCAAGTGGAAATTTTTCCATCACATACCTGATTTAGAAACTAAACTTAGGTGGCTCCATAAATAGTGTTAACATTTTCTGGTTTAGAAAAGATGAGCATTAGTGAATTAGCCTGTTCCCATCACTCCAACGTTGATTCACGGGTAACATATCAGCATTTCAATAGTGTGCAATTGCTAGGAGTACTCCATAAATATTGAGGAAGGAAATCACTGATCCACGTAAACACACTAACAATCGAAGCTGGACATGATTAATTAATCTTAGTATTGAATTCCACACATCAAACTTAGCACATGTAGTTTGTATTATTTGCTGCAATATTTGTTTCAACTATAAGAAAGATTTCAGCCTAGGGCATTTTTATCTCATCTTATATTTCAGATGGTCAGAATATGAAACGTCAGTTCGTCGCACCAGCAGATGATCCTCATTCCAGTAAAATCACTTGCTCATCTCAATCAGTGCAAAAGAAAATTGTTACATTTGCTCTGAGCAGAATCTATAAATTCACTGTTTACTTTCCTCACAGTTAACATATCAACAATCGTGATCCTGTCCAGGGGAAAGAGTGGTCTCTGCCAATGTATTACTCACTACCTGCTAGCCATGGCAACGGCAGATCTCCTGATCATTATCTTTGACCTCGTTTTACGACACATTCCATTTGTCTATAAGGAGCAATATCACATCTTACATGCCATCCCTGTGTGTAATATCCATGCCATCTTGCTTTACGCAGCCACTGACTGTTCTGTCTGGTTCACCAGCACTTTCACCTTTGAACGATTTGTTACCATTTGTTGTTCAAATCTGAAAACCAGCTTTTGCAAAATGAAAACAACGGCAGTGGTTCTGGGCACAGTGACTGGATTGAGCTGTTTGAAGAACATTTTTTGGTACTTTGTGTATACTGGTCGGTATCGACTGAAAAACAGACCCTGGTTTTGTTGGGTGAAAATGTATGTCAAGCTTTCTCCTGTCTGGGGGGCAATTGAGTTCCTTCACTATGTTCTCACTCCGGGAGTTGCATTTATTCTTATTCTGATTTTCAATGCTTTAACGGTCAGACACATTTTTGTGACAAGCAAAGCTCGCAGGCGACTTCACCATCAGATCAATAGAAAAAGCACCAGAGACCCGGAGATGAAGAATCGAAAGAATTCTAGCATTTTGTTGTTTCTCATCTCAGGCAATTTCATATTATTTTGGTCAGTATCAATGGTGTTTTCCATCAATTCACGAATGGTACTTTTGGGATATCAGTCGAAATCGCTTCCTTTTTTTGTAATGGATTTGGGTTACATGCTCCAGATGCTAAGTTGCTGCACAAACTCTATGATTTATGTTGTGATACATCCGAAGTTCAGAGAGCAGTTGAAGAATATGATGATCTATCCGTTTGTTAAAATTGTTAAGCATATTTAATGTTGAGACTAATTGAAGCTTTAAACCACCAGAAATGTATTCTGCATAATTTTCACTTCAATCAATATTGCGTATGGTCTGATATCTTTCAATCAAACTTATATCTCTTGGTCCTTTCACCAGAGAATGAATCTCTTTATATGAGCGTGCCTATGATTTTGCATAATTTTCCAAGTGTTCAAGTTTGCATGAGTAGAAACACTAGAAAATGAGAGAGAGGTGCTTGCATATTAAGGGATGCGCTACTCACGAGTGATCACTGTGCCACCGTGCCGCTACTCACGAGTGGCGGCACGGTGGCACAGTCGTTAGCACTGCTGCCTCACAGCGCCAGAGACGCGGGTTCAATTCCCGCCTCAGGCGACTGACTGTGTGGAGTTTGCAAGTTCTCCCCGTGTCTGCGTGGGTTTCCTCCGGGTGCTCCCGTTTCCTCCCACAGTCCAAAGATGTGCAGGTGAGGTGAATTGGACATGCTAAATTGCCCGTAGTGTTAGGTAAGGGGTAAATGTAGGGGAATGGGTGGGTTACGCTTCGGCGGGTCGGTGTGGACTGGTTGGGCCGAAGGGCCTGTTTCCACACTGTAATGTTATGTAATGTAATGTATAACATGATGAAATGACACGTAGTTTGAGCGTGAGGAACATGATTTGGAATCTGAAGCCTGATACTTCCTGAAAGAAATGTAGAGCCTTTAAATCACAGTTGTTTACTGTAAGCTAGAAAAGCACTAAGTGCAAAATTAGCATTGCAAATAAGCAGTGCCAGGAGCTGAGGAGCATTCATAAACACACACAATATCACAAAATGGTGTACAAATCGTGACTAAGTATGGAAGTTTAGGATCGCTTCACGGAAGACACAACTGCGTCCAATGCTACGAAGCTGACTGGAATGAGGTTGGAAATATTTGTAAAGCAGAGAAGAGTGATTTTATAAAAATGGTGCGGGGATGGGGAGTGCAGAAAGTCTAATGCAAATATAAACTGGCAAGAAATATTTAGAAAAGAAGATAGCAAGAATTCCTACATGAAAGTAAACGAAAACAGGAGCTGAAGGAATTATTTATCGATGCAATGTGGGACTGGCGAGTAAATAATGGCAAAAGAGGAATTCCTGTTGATATTGAACAAATATTCCATATCTGTCTTTGTCGATGAAGGCATTATAAAACATCCAAATTAAGAATAATTCAGATACAAAATCAGGAGAAGTTTTCGAAAACAATCGTTATTACTGGTGAAGATTGAACATTGCGCTGTCCTTTAGAGATGGGTGTGTACTAAAAACATCGGGGGATAGCAGGAGATTGGCACGAGGTAACAATACTCTTCTGAACATTGCGTGCAGGCTAAAGAGTCTAAATTTCCTCCTTCTGAGCCGTTGTAGTTCTGCGATTCTATTCTGACAACTAATAGAACGAAAGGTGAATGAGTTTCATGCAACGAATATCTTGCATTGTAGAATGTTAAAATGAATGTCAGCAAAGATTGTGGAAGATTGTGTGCATTTGTGCACAGTGAAGCAGCCTGACCAAAACTGAAATCAATGGGTGTCAGGACGCAAATTCCCCTCTGGTTCTTGGAGGTCAGTTATCTATGGTGCAGGACATCATTACAGATGTTGCTTTGGATAATGTTCTTAGCACAATCATCTTTAATTGCTTCATAAAGGACTTTCACTCGATCATTATTTCAGAACTGATATGTTCGCCAATGATTGTACAATGTACAACAACATTCACGTCTTCTCAAATACTGACGTCATCGTTTCTCAAATTCAACACGTTTAGGACAATATTTGGTCTTTGACTGACAAGGGGCAAGCAACGTTCGCGCGACATAAATACCAGGTAATTACCATCTCCGGTAAATGACAATCGATCCACCATTCAATGAGATTGACTGGTGTTACCATCACTGAATCCTCCGGTATAAACGTCTTTGGGGTCGACATTGACCAGAAACTCAACTGCAAACGGTACATAAACGCAATGCCTCGAAGTGCAAATCAGAGGTTAGGAATAGTACAAACAAGTAACTCATTTGCTCATTCCATGAAGTTTGTGCATTGATTTGTCCACAAGCACAAATCAGAAATGGAATGGAATATTCCCCACTTACCTTGTGGAATGCACTCCACCAACACTCGAGAAACTTGATAGCACCCAGTACGATACATTCTGATGGATTGGCACATTGCCCATAAATATCAACAAACTCCATCACTGTCAATCAGTACCTGCAATGTTGACACTGTAAAAACTGCAATGCACAAACTCACCACAGATCCGGTGACATCACTTTCTGAACCCATGACCACTTAAGATTTCTCCAAACTAATCACCACGTGACTTGGAAATATGTTGCTGTTGATGGGTCAAAATTACAGAATCCCCTCCCAACATTGGATGTATAAACCACAACCGTTTACAAATGCAGGTCATCACCAATTTCTGAAGGGCATCTGTGGATACGAAATAATATGCTGGCCAGCAAACGATGCCCACGCCCAACGGGTGAATAAGCATCGGGGTTTCGGTAGTAACATACGAGATCCAAGTTCGAAAATTACCTCTGTGGTATTCGGGTCAGAGACGTAACAGCGAAGTTACAGCACATGCTGAAGCATACCACCTACCGCCAATACTTATGGGCCATAAAAAGTTGAAAACAAAAATTATGAATTTTAAACTGAGAAAATTGTCATTTAGAGAGCAATTTAAAAAAACAATACCATAAAGATGGTGATAAAAGGATTACTGCCACTTGCTGGTCAGTGGCGAATTCGTAAGGTATGTGGAAAGATCACGTGGTAAAGAGATCGGAGGAGCACAGGTTTTCCAACCTCTGGGGTGTTACATTTTGTTCATAGGGAGCTTTAACCAGTTACAAAATGGCAGGATAGGGCTGATACCTGAAGGGATGTGTTTGCCAATGATTGGGAGGGTTTCAATTAATTTGAAAGGGTAATTTGGCGGCACGGTGGCACAGTGGTGAGCACTGCTGCCTCGCAGCGCCAGAGACCAGGTTCAATTCCCGCCTCAGGCGACTGACAGTGTGGAGTTTGTACGTTCTCCCCGTGTCTGCGTGGGTTTCCTCCGGCTGCTCCGGTTTCCTCCCACACTCCAAAGATGTGCAGGTCAGGTGAATTGGCCATGCTAAATTGCCCGTAGTGTTAGGTAAGGGGTAAATGTAGGGGCATGGGTGGGTTGCGCTTCGGCGGGGCGGTGTGTACTTGTTGGGCCGAAGGGCCTGTTTCCACACTGTAAGTAATCTAATCTAATCTAATTGAAACTTCTTCGAGGAGGCAGAGAAAGGCAAATCGTGGAGTAAGAACAGAAGACAAAAAGAGGAATCAGGCACCCAAAAGGCAAAGGAGGATAGGAACCAAATCTAACACGCAAACGAAAAGGACAAGCAAAGTAATAAAAAAAAAGAAATAGCCTGAAGACTTCAGGTCTGAACTCATTGGACATTCGAAATAAAGTGGATGAACGAATCATTCATGAAAAATTAAACAGGTATGACAGTTGGAATTATCGAGACATAGTGGCAGGCTGACCAGGCTTAAAGAGTAAAGCAGAGATGCATACGGTAAAGGCTCATATGTAATTCTGGCCGACTTTAATCTGCTTAAAGATTGGGTGAATCAAATTATTCACAGTATTGTACAAAACGGGTTCCTAGAGTCTGTACCCTCGGATGATTTACGGCATCAGTACATTGAGAAACAAGGGGAGAACAGGACATTTTCTATTTTATATTTCGCAATGAGAATGGAATAATTGGAAATATAGCTACTAGAACTGCCTCTGGGGTATCAGAATATGATAAAATTCGTCATCGCGATGGAGATTGGGATAGTTGATTCTACGAACAGCACCCTGAGTCTAACTAAAACAAACTGCAATGCTTAGAGGCGTGAGTTGGCTATGAACACTATTTATCCTCATAACTGAAGATTCTCATCCCAGAAATGGTCCTTGCAAATCCTTTCTGCATTCTGTGAAATGCATTCACAGCTTTCCGATAATGCAGGGCCTACAGGTGTACACAATCTTATAGCTGAGATCTCACAAGTATCCTGTTCAGGTTCAACATCATTTCCTTACTCTTGCAATCTGTGACTCTATTAATAAGCGAATGACGTTGCATGCCTTAGGAATAACTCTCTCCACTTATCCTCGCACTTTTGATTAATTTGCTGAGTTTTTCTTCTCTCAGCGTGTTCAAATGTTCAAAGTCTGAAGTAAGTTGTTATCAGCATTCTCAATTATCACTCTCTTTCTCTCTCAGACAATTCCTACATCCCTCCATTACCTCTCTGTCCTCACTTTCTGTCTCAGCTCTAAAGCCTCAACGGGAAGCTGAAAATGTGTTCAGATTTCACGAGTAGAAGGAATGCAGTGGCAGATTTATTGTCTGTTTCTGAATGCTGTCAGAAACTGATCGTGAATTAGCAATATCAGTCTACTTCAGCTGATATCGTGAAGGGATCCACTCCAATAATTTCCAACAGCTTTTCCACGTTCTCACCTCGATGCATATTACCTTAAGTGTCTCGAACGTTCAAACGAAACTTGTGTGTATGCTACTACAGCAAGGACAGAATGGACATATAGAGTCATGGAGTCATACAATATGGAAACAGACTGTTCAATAAAATTCGTTCGCGTGAATGAGTATCGTAATATGAACTGATGACATTTGGCAGAAACTGGTTGAAATCCCTCTAACCTTCTTATTCATGAACCCATCCAGATGTTTATGAAATAGTGACATTGTAAGCTACTCCACTTCTTCCTCTGCAAACTCATTCCACGCATGCAACTCTCTCGGCATGAATGAATTGCCCCTCAGGTCTCTTAAATCCTTTACCCTCTCACGTTAAACCTATGCTCTCTAGTTTTGGACGCACCTATGTTACGGAGAAGACTTTGGTAATTCACTGAATCTATGACTCACATAATTTTATAAATCTCGAGAAGATCAATGCTCAGGTAAAAACAATGACTGCAGATGCTGGAAACCAGATTCTGGATTAGTGGTGCTGGAAAAGCACAGCAGTTCAGGCAGCATCCAAGGAGCAGTTCGTGATGAAGGGCTTTTGCCCGAAGCGTCGAACTTTACTGCTACTCGTATGCTGCCTGAACTGCTATGCTTTCCCAGCACCACTAATCCAAGATAAATGCTCAGTCTACTACGCTGATGTGTATCAACCCCTAGCCTCTTCAGAAGAAAGAGCAATAAAACACAGGAAAAAGGCCCTTTGTCCTCCAGGCCTGCGCTGGCACATTTTGTCTTTTCACACTAAAACTGACTTAACTTTCATGATCTGTGTCACTCTATTCCATTCTCCTTCGTGTATTCTTGAGTTTTTCTGTTGTGTCTGTTTCCATCACCTCCTCTTGTGGCGCGTTCCAGGCACTCACCAACCTGTGCCTGGCACATCTCTTTTCAACATCCTCCGCTGCTTGGACCTGTGTCTGTTAATAATTGAATTCTCCACCCTGGGGGAAAAAAATCATCCTTTACAGTCTATCAATACCATTCATAAACTTATGAACATCTGCCAATGATCTTCACAGTGCCGATACAGACACAAGGGGTCAAATGATCTCCGATGGCACGGCAGGGATTCTATGATTGGCGTTCATTACAAGAGGGCTGGCGTGCAGAAGTAGGTGTGCCTTACTTCAGTTAGGAAGCATGCTAAAACCACATCTTCGAAAGGATATCAATGCCATAAAGGCAGTGCAGTCAGCTGATAACAGGAAGAGTAAAAGAGGTCCACCGTGAGATGTTGTTCGATTGGACCTGTATTCTCTATAGTTCATAAAAACAAGAGCGAGACACGATTGAAACGATTATCATTCTAACAACGCCGGATCTGCGATATGCAGGAAGGATCTTTTCTCGAGCAGAAGGGTCTGAGGATTCACGGTACCCCATTTTGAACTGGGATGAGGAGAAATGTCTTCACGTAGTGGCATGAAACTGTGGAATTCGCTGTCAGCAAAGTTTGTGGAGGCTGATTCTCTAAATTTATTCAGAGATTCGTCGAGGTTGACAACTCAAAAACAAGGGCCTTTGGCCCATCGACTCTTTTCCAGTTAAAAAGCAATCAACTCTCTATTCAAATCCTTTTTTTCAGCAATTATCTCATAACCTTGGAGGACTTGACATCAAAAGCACTCACACGTCCCTACTTCTTCAAAGTTGTGAGTGGTTCTGCCTCTCCCAACCTTACAGGCAGTGAATTCTAGATTCCCACCACCCATTGGTTGAAAAAAATAACTGTTCATTCAATTCCATCTTACCTGTTCTCTGCTCCATGAAATCGATGCCCCTGTTCATTGACCCCTCCAGAAGATTCGAATATTCTGCCATGTCGACGTTTTTATGTCGCTACAGTTCTGAATACAATTGTGGTTGCCCCTTATCCCCAACTTCAGCCTCCAGATTCAACAGAATTACCAGAATCAGCTTTGATGCAATTTTAGCCTTTGCCCCCATAACATTAGCCTGGATTTCCAAACTCATTCGCATTAACCACGACATTACTGCCTTCCCTCAACAGTGAAAGAACGTTGTGCAATGTACTATGGTGTGATTCGAACTCATCTCCTCAGCCTGTGACTCTGAATTAAAATGGCAGTCAATTACAGCACCATGGGATCACAGGAGCATATGACATGAGAAAACGTTCTTTCAGAGAAAAGAAATTCCAACTTATCTCAGAATTTACTTAGTGCTTTCTGATTCTGCGGCAATGCCCCGATCCCAGGCTCTGCCATTTGGACTAATACCCTCTCAGCTTACTCTGTCAAACCCCGGAAGAATCCTCTCTGTTTCAAGGAGGTCACTACTCATTCTTCTTGCCGCCAGTGAGTCAAGTGCTAATCTGTTTAACTTTTGCCTATGAGACAATCCTTCCATACCAGAGATCATCTTGATTAATCTTTTCGAAGTGACCTTCAGTGATAAGATATTCCTTGTTAAATAAGTGACCCGCACTGCTCACAGTACGTCAAACAGCACGTTATCCAGATTCAGTAAGATTTTGCTGCATCAATACTCACTCCCTTAAAGTCAGGAGTAAACAATTATGCTGGCTTTCTGTCTTCTGTGTTCAAGTCGCCCCATGTCCCTTGAATCGCAGTTTTCCTAGTTATTCTCCATGTCAATAATCCACCCCTATTTTTGATCTTCCTTCCAAAGTGTGCAACTTCACATTTTCCCATATCATACATTATTCGGCAAATGGTTGTTCAATTTCTTCACCTATC
Organism: Chiloscyllium plagiosum; assembly: GCF_037043375.1. NCBI lineage: Eukaryota > Metazoa > Chordata > Chondrichthyes > Orectolobiformes > Hemiscylliidae > Chiloscyllium > Chiloscyllium plagiosum. The sequence goes on along the minus strand of NW_028270186.1, from coordinate 20,284,337 downwards.
AATACTCTCCGTAAACCGTTTTTATTACGATTTATCTTTCTACCTATTTTGTGTTATTTGCAAATTTGTTTGCTATGCACTGACTTCATTAATCTATGTTATTAGAATATATTGTAAACATCTGCTGTGGCAGACCGATCTCTGTGGAAATCCACTATTTACAACCTTAAAGCTGAAAAATAATCTATTGCCCACTCTTGTTATTTCCTGCCCATTAATCAATTACTTTTCCACAGCAAAATGCCAACCTCAACATCATGAGCTCTTAATACATAATCTTCTGGGAGGTACCTTGTTGAATGCCTCCTGCAAGTCCAAGTCCAAATGCAATCATGTAATTTTCCCTTCAATCCACTTCCTGAACATCTCCAATAATGTAGTCAGGCATACTCTCACTGTCAGGAAATCATGCTGTCTCTACTTGATTAGATTACAACTTACCAAAAGTATTCCAATTCCGGCATTAATCGATTCAAACATTGCTTTCTGGCAATGGATGTCAGGCCAATTGGTCCAGCGTTTTCCCAGTTATTGCATCCCTTTGTTTTTCAACAGTAGTGTTACGTTGGCAGGTTTCCAGTATTAAGCGAAATGTTGAAAAATTACTACCAGTGCATCCATTACGTGTAACGACTTCTTTCAAGGACATTTGATACAAGCTATCAAGAAGAGGTGACGTATCTGTTTTTTAAACCATTATTTTGGATAATAGTCCTTCTTTCGGAATAGTGATGGTGCTTAATTCCTTTCCCATATTATTTCTAAACAATGGATACCCGCGATTTCTTCCAAAGTCACGAGTCGTGCAATCTACCTGTTTCTTCACCTGTTATTTTCATGCTCCCCATAATTATTACCCCCGATTCCGTTCCCTCAGTACAATTTTACCTTTTTCTTCTTTTCACATACATTTAAACACATGATTTTATTGTCGGTTTTTACATTCCTCATTAGTTTATTCTTTTTTTGTTTTTCTTTATCATTTTCCTAATTCATTCATTTGCTGGCATATGAATTTTACCCAGCCTGTGAGGCTCGTATTTTTTTTTACATATTATAGGATTTTTTTAATTTTAGCATCATATTCGCCTTAACTTCTGTGGTCAAACATAATTGATGTGTTCTCCTACTTAATACTTTCCTCTATACTGCGATTTTTTTTGCCATTTTACAGGATAGCTGTTCCTTCAGTCGTTACGTCGGCTCGTTCTATCGGGAATGTCACAATTTCGGATTATAGAGGAGTTGGGCGAAACAGAGATAGGATAGAATGATGTCGGGACTTATTGAAATGTTGACGAAATAATCTGGTATACATGAATGCTATCTTGAAGGATCATCAACTGAGACTACACAGGCAGAATTAATACTAAATAATAAAAAAGAAAAGGAAGTTATTGTTGTGTACCACGTCATCAAAACAGAGGTAGTAAATTGAATTGGTTATCAAATTTCAGAGTGGTGTGTGCATAATAGATCAGGATTGGTGAACGATTTCAACCACTCAAATGTTAACTGGATTAGCTTTGTAGTGCAACGTGGAGGGCGAACAGACCTCTTCAAATACATTTAACAGACCTTTTCGTACCCTGTATATAGTAAGCCCAACAATGCAGGACTCATTTCTGGACCTAGAATTGGGAAACGAGCTTTAACATGTGAACAGCAAACCAGTAGATGTGCATTTTGAAAATAGCATTCGCAAATCAGTTAGATTTAGGTTAGTTAAAGACAAAGGCAAGAAAGGAGTAGGATAAAAAGTTCTAACCTAGAGGAAGGTAGATTTTCAAAAAAATAATAACCATCGGATGCAGTGTCTTTATTTGGGCCCTTTATTATACGTCCCTTGTTACATTGTAAAAGCCCATGTTTTCAGGTTACGGTTGCAACTTGAATGCAAAGTTAACTCAGTAACATGAAACAAAGGGCAATGGTCAATTGGTGCCCTCACGAAAGAAAATATGGTTAAGTGGCGTTCTGCAGGACTCATTGTTTGACCGCTTGCTGTTTGTTTTAGATTATAATCCTGACAGTGTGGAAACAGGTTCTTCCGCCCAACCAGTCCACACCAACCCTCCGAAGAGTAAGCCACCCAGACTCATTTCCGTGTCACTAATGCACCTAACACTATGGGCAATTTAGCATGGCTAATTAATCTGACCTGTACATCTTTAAAATGTGTGAGGAATTCGGAACACCCGGAGGAACCTCATGCAGACACAGGGAGAAACTCCACACAGAATGCTGCCCCATTTGTTCATTAAATATTTAAGTTTAGAAATGACTTGGGGTCACAATTGGGAAATTTGCAGATGACAGAAAATCAAGCCGTGCAGTGAATAATAGAGCGAATGGTTATGAGTCCAAAATTGTTAAAGGTGAGGTGGCTGAGGGGGAAGTTCCAAATGGCGTTTCAGTCTGATAAGTGAGAGTTAAGGTATGTGGGCACACCAATCAGTGGAAGGGAATGAACAATAAATGGGAATACAGTGAGACAAGTAAATCAAGTGTGACATCTTGTTGTGCAAGCGCACAGGTACTGAAAGGTAGCAGTAGAGATAGATAAGACTTTTAAGAAGCAGATTGGAATGGTTTCCCTCATTGAACGAAGTTTAGATTACAAAATGAGGGATATGCTTTTGAGGCAAGGAAGGGATGGTAGGGTGAAGGAAGCTTGGGTGGCAAGTGATGTGGAACATTAAGTCAAGAAGAAGAAGGAAGCTTACTTATGGATGAGGGAGCAAGGATCAGACTGGGCGCGAGAGAGTTAAAATGTAGCCATGAAGAAACGGAAGAATGCACTGAGGAGAACGAGCAGGCGAGTGAGAAATACTTTAAGCGTAGGATTAAAGAAAATTCTAAGGCATGCTATACATGTGTGAGGAATAATAGGATGGCGAGAGTGGGGGTAAGGCTGATCAGGGGTTGTGGAGAGAACATGTGCTTGGAGTTGGTGGAGGTGGAGGTCCCTAATGAACACTTTAGCATTCAGAGAATGCCCTTGACGTTTGTGATGACAACGTGAAACAGTCGAACAGGTTGATGTTCAGAGGAGGATGTGCTGAAAGCTTTGAATAAGGATAGGTAAGTCCCCTGTGACTGATGGCACATGTCCAAGATTACTAATAGAAGTGAGGGAAGAGATTGCTCAGCCTTTGACAATGCTCTTTGTTCCTCACTGTACAGTGGAGCGGTGCCAAATGACTGGAGGGTGGCAAATGATATTCCCTTGTTCAAACAGATAAATAGAGATCATCCTCGGAATTACAGAGCAATCAGTCTTACATCGGCTGTGGATAAATTATTAGAGAGGATTCTGAGAGACAGGGTGTATAACTATGTGGAAGACCATTGCTTGATTAGAGTTAGTCAGAATACCATTGTGGGGTCAGACCTGACAGACTGAGTCAATTCTTTGAGGATGTGACAAAACAATATTGATGACGGTAGAGCAGTGGATTTGTTGCACATGGAATTTAGAATGGCGTTAAATAAGATTTCCCATGAATGCGTGTTCAGAAAATGAGGGGGTGTGGGTTACAGGGATTTTATTTTTTGTTGAGATACAGAATTGGACTGGTCCATAGAAGATGGATGGTGGTACTGATGGAAAGCAGTCAGCCTGGAGCTCGGTGACCAGAATGAGGGTTGACTTAATAGCGGTGTACAAGATAATGTGAACCATGGATAGACTGAATAGTCAGAGACATTTTCCCACGGCAGAAATAACTATCAGAAGTGGGCATAATGTTAAGGTGATAAAAGAAGATTTTGTAGTGGTGTCAGAGTTGGCTCTTAATACAGAAAGTGATGTTTGCATGTAATGCACTGCTGGCAGTGGTAGTAGTGTCAGATACATTATGGACATTTAATCGACTGTTGGATAGGCACATGGGTGAGAATAAAATGAAGGTTATGTAGGTGAGTTTGACTTAGGGTAATATAAATGGTCGGGAAACCATCGAGGCCCGAGTAGCCTGTGCTGTGCTTTTCTATGTTCAATGTTCTACTGATGAGACATTGGCGAGCCCACAACTGGACTACTTTGTGCAGTTCTAGTCACCATACTACAGGGAGGACATAACTTCAGTGCGGAAATCATTGACACGAATGTTCCACGAGGAGACTTTCAAGAGATCGGGGCTGTTACCCTTGGAGTAGAGAATGCTGATGCATGGCATGATTGAGGGATACAAAATTCGGAGGTACAGAAATTGAGTGAACCGGATGAACGTGTTTTCCTGGCCAGAGATTTCAAAAACTAAGGGGCAGTGGGTGAAGAATCAGAGGGGTCATCAGGAAAAAGATTCTTGGTGCAGAGTCGTGGGTATCTGGAATTCGTTACTTTAATTGGGAGTGCAGACAGGGATAGTAAAACTTAAAAAAAACACTTTGATCTGCACCTCCAGAGCTGCAAACTACGGAGCAATGGACGCTGTGCAGAATGGTAGGGTTAGAAAGGGTTGTCTGGGACAAACTGGTGAAAACAACGGCCTTCGTGTTATACATTTCTAAAGTTCTATGATTATCCTAGAGAAGGTGGCGTTGAGCTGACTTCTTAAACCGCTGCAGTCTATATTCTGCGAGGTAAACTTAGTATCACTAGCGAGAAAATTCATGTGTTTTCTCTCAACAACACAGAGTTCACAGCTAATTAATTGCACATGGGGATGGTGACTGGCTTGGGGAAGAACTTGTAGTTACGGTGTTCCCATGTATCTGATGCTGTTGTTGTCCTAGTTGGACCTGGTCATCTGTTTGGAATATGTCATACACTACATCTTCTAACTGATATACACTAATGTCGGTGTGCTCGCTGAGTTGGAATGTTCATTACCAGTCGTTTCGTCATTCTATTCGGTAACATAGAACATAGAACATTACAGCGCAGTACAGGCCCTTCGGCCCTCGATTTTGCGCCGCCCTGTCATACTAATCTGAAGCCCATCCCACCTACACTATTCCATGTACGTCCATATGCCTATTCAATGACGACTTAAATGCGCTTAAACTTGACGAATCTACTACCGTTGCAGGCAAAGCATTCCATACCCTTACTACACTCTGAGTAAAGAAACTACCTCTGACATCTGTCTTATACCTATTTCCCCTCACTTTAAAGTTGTGTCCCCTCGTGTTTGCCGTCCACATACGTGGAAAAGAGCTCTCCCTGTCCACCATTTCTAACCCTCAGATTATCTTGTATGTCTCTATTAAGTCACCTCTCAACCTTCTTCTCTCTAACGAGAACCGCCTCAAGGCCCTCAGGCATTCCTCGTAAGACATTCCTTCCATACCAGGCAATATCCTAGTAAATCTCCTCTGCACCCTTTCCAAAGCTTCCACATCCTACTTATAATGCGGTGACCAGAACTGTACACAATACTCCAAGTGTGGCCGTACCAGAGCTTTGTACAGCTTCAGCATAACCTCCTGGTTCCAGAACTCAATCCCTCTATCAGTAAAGCCCAAAACACTGTATACCTTCTTAAGAACCCTGTTAATCTGGGTGGCAACTTTCAGGGATCTTGTACATGGACAACGAGTTCTCTATGTTCATCTGCACTCCCAAGAATCCTACCATTAGCCCAGTACTTTCCATTCCGATTACATCGTCCAAAATGTATCACCTCAAATTTGTCCACATTAAACTCCATTTGCCACCTCTCAGCCAAGCTCTGGACCCCATCTATGCCTCTCTGCAACCTTCTACATCCTTCGTCTCTCTCCACAACTCCACCGACCTTAGTGTCGTCCGCAAATTTACTAACCCACCCATCTAAGCCCTCATCCAGGTCATTTATAAAAATGACAAACAGCAGTGGACCCAACACCGACCCTTACGGTATGCCGCTATTAACTGGGCACCAAGATGAACATGTTCCAGCAACTACGACCCACTTTTTTTATTTCAGCAAGCCAATTACTGATCCAAACTGCTATGTCTCCCACAATCCCATTCCTCCGCATTTTGTATAATAGTCTACTGTGGGGAACCTTATCGAACGCTTTGTGGGACATCTTCAGTGGGACTCCAGGCGAAGCACTGCTGATAATTCCTGCTCTCTATTTATATGCTTGAGTTTCTTTGGGTTGGTAATGTCATTTCCTGTGGTGATATTTTTTTCCTGTAGTCGAGTCAGTTCCTGTTCTTTTTTCAGGGTGTGGTAGATGGGGTCTAACTCCATGCGTTTGTTGATAGAGTTCTGTTTGGAATTCCGTGCTTCTAGGAACTCTCGTGCATTTCTCTGTATGGCTTGTCCTAGGATGGACGTGTTGTCCCAGCCGACATGGTGTCATTCATCGTCTGTATGTAAGAATACTACTGAGAGAGGGTCAAGTCGTTTTGTGGCTAATTGATGTTCAGGGATCCTAGTAGCTAGGTCTATTTGTCCAATGTAGTGTTTGTTACAGTCCTTGCACGGTATTTTTTAAATGAGCGTCAATGCTGGAGGCGGTGGATGTTTGTGGACGTGATGCCCATGCAGCAGGCAGCGTAGTGCTGCATATTCTCGAGCATCTTTAATGTCATTTGAGCTGCACCCACTCAGGCAAGTGTAAAGTATTCCATCAGACGTCTGAAAAATGCCTCGGAGATAGCAAGTTAGCCACTGAGCCACTCATCGCCCTGAATGGATTGAGATCCCCTTTCCTTCGGTGTCAGTGGGTTAAAGTCCTTCAGCTTCCTCCCTCACAGCATTATGGGATTCCCACCACATGGAATGTGGCGACCTCTAAATCAGCTCACCCGTACTTTCTCAAGGACGATTGGGCCAGCCACTATATACTGGCCCAGCCAGAGACAAACAAGTGTCATGAGTGCATTAAAACAGTTCGTGAGTCGCCTTGGGAAATCAGGAAGTGAGTTACTCGCTGCGTACTTCTCAACTACTGATATTGTCGCCGCAGTGTTTAGATGGCCAGTCCAATTCCACTTCATGTCAATGGTCAAAGCCCAGGCTGTCGATAGTCCAGTGCTGGGAGCACCATTGAAAATCACGGCAGGGATGTCTCCATTTTGACATGCTTAGGACCAGAATAACGATAGTCGGGTCATTCTTGGTTCTCCCGTTGAAGCTTAAAGAAAAAATACAATGGGTAGATTCTCTCCTACTGGATGTTATCGGTGCTTGGCCCATTGTCTAAATATGCTGAGTGGACACGGTTTGGGTCAAATGTGTTGTGTGAAACTACAATCAAACAAAATTTTGACACTCCAGTGGGGGGCATGTTGTTTTGGAAAATGTAGTGGGTGATGGATTCTATGGGGAACTTAGCACGAACACCCAAGGTTCTGGTATCGAGTGGCTGTAACACAATATTATTTTCAAAGAAATCAACTTGGCGAACAGAACCACAACAACGAGCACCCGAGGTACAAATCTTCTCCCAAACTTTGAATTTTGCATGAGTGTTTACAGTGCAGAATGACACAACAGACAAAGAACGTTGGGAAATAGATTATCCATATTACACAGGAGGAAGGGCTGAGTAAGTTGAAATACATAAAAGTCAATAAATTCCCAGGAGCCGATGAGGTGCACCCTAAAATTCTGTAGGAAGCTAGTGAAGGGATTGAACTGCCCCTTGCTGAGATATTTGTGTCATGCATAGTCACAACTGAGGTGCCGAAAGACTGGAGTTGGCTAACGTGGCGCCACTGTATAAAAACGGTGGTAAGGACAAGTCAGGGAAATATAGACCAGTGAGCCTGAAGTCGGTGGTGGGCAAGTTGTTAGAAGGACTCTTGACGGACAGGATGTATAGGTATTTAAAAAGGCAGGGACTGCTGAGGAATAGTCAACATGCCTTTGTGATTGTGATCAAATCCCACATACTGGATTGAGTTTTTGAAGAATTAACCAAGTGGATTGATGAGGACAGAGAGATGGACGTGATCGATATCGACTTCAGTAAGGCGATTAGCAAGGTTTTCCATGGGAGACTGGTTAGCAAGGTTATATCTCATGGAATACAAAGAGAACTAGCAATTTGTATACAGAACTGGTACAAATGTAGAAGACAGAGGGTGGTGGTGGAGTGTTGCTTTCCATACTGGAGGCCTGTGACCAGTGGAGTTCCACAAGGATCGGTGCTGGGTCCATTGCTTGTAATGATCTATATAAATGATTTGGATGTAAGCATAAGAGGTACAGTTAGCAACATTGTAGTTGACATCAATATTGGAGGTGTAGTGGATATCGAGAAAGGTGACCTCAGATTCCAATGGATTCTTGATCAGATGGGCCAAAGGGCTGAAAAGTGGCAGATGGAATTTAATTTAGATAAGAGTGAGGTGCTGCATTTTGCAAAAGCAAATCTTGGCAGGATTTGTACACTTAATGGTAAGGTACTAGGAAGTGTTGCTGAACAAACAGACATTGGAGTGAAGGTTCACAGCTCGTTCAAAGTTGACTCGCAGGTAGATAGGATATCGAAGAAGGCGCTTGGTACGCATTCCTTTATTAGTCAGTGTATCGAGTACAGGAGTTGGGAGATCATGATGCGCCTGTACAGGACATTGATTAGACCACATTTGGAATATTGCATTCAGTTCTGGTCTCATTCCTATCAAAAAGATGTTGTGAAACTTGAAATAATTCGAAAATGATTGACAAGAATGTTGCCTGGGTTGGAAGATTTGAGCAACAGGGAGAGATTGCATAGGCTGTGGCTGTTTTCCCTGGAGTGTCGGAAGCGGAGGCCTGCCCTAATAAAGGATTATAAAATCATCGGGGCATGGATAGTATAAAAAGACAAAGCCTCTACCCTGAAATAGGTGAGTCCAGAACGAGAGGTAATAGAGTTAGGGTGTGAGGGGGAAGATTCAAAAGAGCCCTAAGGGGCAACTTATTCACGCAGAGGGTGGTACATGTATCGAAAGAGTTGTCAGACAATGTGGTGAAGGATCGAAAAATGGCAACATTTAAAATACAGCGTGATGAGTATGTGAGATATGGAATGGGTGCTGGCCGGAAGGACAGGATTAGGTTGGGATATCTGGTTAGCATGGAAAAGTTGTACAAAGGGTCTGTTATCATGCTGTAAATCCCATCGACTCTATGACTTTATTTAGAATCTCCTCAGTTTAGGGAACCATAAACTACTCTTCCATGCCCCCTTCTCTTTATTGTTCATGCGTAATTGCCCTTTGATCAGAAAGGCATTGTTTGTCATTGGTAAGTCATGTGTTTCTTTTCTTCCTGATGGTGGAATACAAATAAACAGGACTCTCCTCTACTCGGGAGTTCTCGCCAGTTTTCTCGAAGATCCGAAATAGTGGGTCTGCACGTGAGGTTCCCCTGCAATCGCAGATTGCAGTTGTTCACGGACTCCCAGCCCATTTGCTTGTTCTGCGGGACTGTGGAATCCGTCGACCGTCCATAGATTGTATGGGGGCGTTTGCACTCCCGTTTTGATTTCATTATAAACCTTCTCCTCTCTTTTTGGTTGCACTTCAGTCCCAAGCTCCTGATCTTAGGCCATTCGGTGCTGAGTGGGGAGGAAGCTGGAGAAATCTGTATTCATCCCTTGTGGTTGGAGAGTTCCTAGGCGGAAAATGAGGCGCTCTTCCTCCAGAATGTCCTCGTGAGTCTGCTCCTGGGCCTGGCCAAACTGCCCATAAACAGGTCCAGGTACCGGGCTGTGGAGGTTGTCGTTAGGGTCAAATGCCTGCCCCTCTTCCGTGGTGACAATCAAGACCTCGTGCCCCTGGAGAGAGAGAACTCGGTGTCCACTAACAGGCTGGAGCTCTTAGGAGAGGTGAACACCTGTGCTGTGAAATGTTTTTCCCCCTGAAATTCTATGTTAATTTAATCCCTGCCCTCCTCTTTCACTTTTTTGAGGTGAATTTGTGACGGAAGTCACCTGTACCTCCACACACATCATTTAGTGCATCCGCTGCACCCGATGTGGCCTCCTCTACATTGGGGAGACAAGCCGCCTATTTGCGGAACATTTTAGTGAACACCTCTGGGGCACCCGCACCAACCAACCCAACCGACCCGTGGCTGAAAAATTTAACTCCCCCTCCCACCCTGCCAAAGACATGCAGGGCCTTGGCCTCCTCCATCGCGAGATCATGGCAACACGACGCCTGGAGGAAAAGCGCCTCATCTTCCGCCTAGGAACTCTCCAACCACAAGGAATGAATACAGATTTCTCCAGCTTCCTCATTTCCCCTCCCCCCCCCCCCTTATCTCAGTCACAACCCTCGGACTCAGCACCGCCTTCTTGACCTGCAATCTTCTTCCCGACCTCTGCGCTCCCACCCCCTCTCTGGTCTATCACGCTAACCTTAAGCTCCTTCCACCTATCGCATTCCCAACGCCCCTCCCCAAGTCCCTCCTCCCTACCTTTTATCTTAGTCTACTTGACACACCCTCCTCATTCCTGAAGAAGGGCTTCTGCCTGCTCCTTGGATGCTGCCTGACCTGCTGCGCTTTTCCAGCAATACATTTTTCAGCTCTGATCTCCAGCATCTGCAGTCCTCACTTTCTCTGTGTCATAGGTTCTGTCCAGTGTGACAGGTGGCTCTGAGTGAGCTGGATCCATGAAGAAAAGGACAGAACTCCCAAGGAATCTCCTCATTCTACGAATTGACTCTGAGCTAACTTGTAAACTACCTTGTCTAGTGAACGCATTCATAAAGGATGGCTTCGATTCGGAACACCAGCCTTCATTCAATTATTTCAGTGGTGTTGTGGGAAACAACTTGATGGACATTTACTCGCACCAGTCGTTTATAAGTTGGGGTAAGAATTTCTGGAATTATGCCTTGGGAAATTTGACTCTTTCGGTGCTGCCATTGAAGACTGGGCCTACTATATGGAAAGAGTGTGTTATTCTTTTCAGAGCAAATGACATCGGGCCAGATGAAAAGCCATGACTAATTCTTCTTATAGGGTGACCACTCACAAAAGTTTCGGCTATTAGGAGCCTGACTTTCTTGGATGCACAGGTACTAAAATCTTTCAAGACTTGCCAATTTAGCTAAGATTTATTACTCTCCTGGATTTGAATGGCAGTGCTGGAACCAATGGAATCCGTTAAGGATTTTTGTCGAGTTTGAGATGACAGGCGTAGATATGGAAATTTGGTTTAATCCTGAGTGAGATGTGGAGAGACTGTTTGGTACGTGAGATCAATGGTGTGACAATGCAATAGCGCCTACTAACTGGAACCTAAATGACGTTCAAATAGGCACTGCAACTGGCATTGTCTGAGAAAATGGACCAAATGGATTACGCAATGTCAAGAAAACTCCATTGCAAGTGCATACCGTCACATTGCCGACAGTGACTAGCACTTGAGAGCAGGCAATCTTATACAGGATATATCCTGATCATAAGGAACCTAGTTCAGACAACAGAAAATCCCTAAAATAAAGCCGAGATGGATCAAATGGCTAAAACGTACTTCAGAGACTGGTCGGGATAGTATTATATTGTCACTGATATGCGGATTCGAGAGAGTGCATCAAGGCCTGACTTCAGTATGAAAACTCATCGACCGGTATCCAAAAGAGTGTACAGCCTGGAAACCTGCATATTTGGAACAATTCAATTGTTTAGCAACACCCAGATCAGAATCGATCCAAGGAAATAACTCTTTAAATGATCACCCGGTTCTAAAAGAAATCAATACCTGGGGCATTGTATCAGTGATTGTGAACCAGTCTTTAACAAGTTACGTTCGGGACACAAATCCTTAATTTTGCAAAAAACATTGGCCAAATTGAGAATATATACTATTATATCAGAGAACATTACATATTAAGGATACGATTTTCGTTCTGGTCCCCTATGAGAACCAGTTGTTGTCGTTACCACTGATCGTAGTAAACAGCTGAGACTGAAGATTGATGGAGTGGAAGTGATTTGGAAAGATTCATCCTAATTGGGTCAGCATTTTTTTCGTTTCGAAAACGGGCTGCCTGAATGAAATGTATTTAAATACCCTGAGGATTTGTAGGAAGATCTTGGTCTCATCAAAGGAGCTATGACAACTTTGCACGTTGACCAGAAAGCAATTCCACGATCCTGCAATCCTGCCCCATGTAAATAATTTTACCCATGCAAAAGTAGAGGCAAAAAACAGAAAGCTGGAAAATGAAGATTCATTAAACAACGACAGTTTTCAGTATGGACAGCACCAGTCCCACTGATTTTCAAACCTTTGTGGGATTTTCAGCAAAAGGTAAAACGTTTCTTGCAAATGGATATGTAACCAATCCCTTGCCAAGAAGATTTGTACATAAAGCTGATGGGGGGAGGGGCGGGAACTTTCCTTCAAAAAGTGGACATGAGCTATGCGAGACTGCAAATATGATGTGATGACCAGTATCAGACGTATACCCCAAATAATACTGTAAGTGTTTGCACCAATACACACGACTTCCATTTTGGATATCATCAGCCTGAGCCCTTTTCCAGCAGACAATTACAGAACATTTTACAAAGTCCAGAGTATCATTTATCCAGATGATCTACTAATAACTGGGAATACCAATAAAGAGCACGTGGAGAACTGGGGTATAGTTATTAAAGGTTTCCCCAGGAGGGGAAAAACGCGCATCCGGGCACCCAAATTGATCTTTTTGTGCTATATCGACGTCAAGACAGGTTTACACTATTTGGAAAATAAAGTGAAAGCGATCAAAACTGCCTCAGCTCTCATGTATCTACCGGAGCTGAGGTCTTTTCTTGCGATGCTGAGCAATTGCAGAAAGTTCACACGTAAACTAGCCTCCGTCTCGATACCCTTACAGCGGCTATTGAAGAATGGTCAGACTTGAAAATGGCCTCTAGCCAAGATGTAGCTGTTAGTGAACTGAGTAAGAAGCTATCATCACCGGAAGTGTTTGCTCACTGCAGTGGAAAGTGCAATGCAGTGCTGACATGTGATGCGCCCCCGTATGGTATCAGAATCTCTTGGCTCCCTGCTGGCCCAAATATAGGATTGTCTGACACCATATGCTTCCTGCACTTTGGCTTCTGCCAAAAACAAATATCCCAGATAGAGTAGAAGGTTTTGACTGTCATCTTTCTGCGTACAAGTTCCAGAAAAACATTTAGGGCTATGAATTAGAATTAGAACTGGACCACAAACGCCTACCCGTACCATATAAGGAAGACAAAGCCGTACCACTCATAGGTTCTGTTCGAAATAAGCAGGGATCCTTATTCTAAGGGTATAAAATTACACTCGGTGCGTTCAGGTAGCAAATTGGGATTTCGTTCGTGCCTCCCAGTGGCAGATACAACAGCCGTGGTGCTCCCGTGAAAGAGTCAATTCTGATTTTGCTTTTACTGGGCACACTTCCAGTCACTGCTGAAAATGACTGACATTGTGCACAAAAGTTTACCCCAAGACTGCGTTGCACATCAACTAAGCTAGTTCTTTGATGTGCTCAATATTTGTGGTCATTGTTGATGTCCCTTCAATGTGGATGAACGTGTACGATGGACATTCGTCAAACTCAACGAACATATAGAAAATGTGTGAGCATTATTTGCAATGCATGGACTCCAGGAAGTATTGTTCTTGGACAATAAGCCGTTATTTACTTCCTTAAGACTATTGCCATTTGGTATGTCTGGATAGGTTGATATTATTCCTTGTCCAATGGTCAGTTAGAATGTAGTTGAAAAGTTGAACATATGCTTAAAGAAACAGCGTACAACCTCACTCGATACCAAAGAGTCCGAGTTTCTGTTTGATTGTACAATGTCTCTCACGCTACTACAGGAATAGCTCTAGCAGAATTGCTAATGGGGGTGAAGACTCGCCACCAGGTAAAGCCCGATATTCGCGGACCTCGAAGGAAGGGGTGAAATGACTTTAGGAACACCAACGTTTCTCCTGTCTCCTGTAAGCGAGAGACAGTTTGCTTCAGAAACCACTAAAATGTCCTGCGTGAGAAGGTGGCAAGGTCGATGCGGTGCTATGTCCCATGACATACAAACTCGAGGAGGCAATGCGGTGCGGAACAAGCTTTCTTCCACATGAAAGCAGCTATTTCACAAAACCGGGCAGGAACAAATCCCACCCGGCCCCTCAGAACATCTGTAATTTTTTTTAAAAACCGTGTTTTCCCATGCTGTATCTTGCATCGAAGAAACCTCAGCGTTCGAGACGGATGCAGTATCACACCGTCGATACTGTTACTACCTGTGAATGAGGAGGAACATCTACTGAGAAGATCCACGTAAAAGAAACAGGTTGATGTCCGATAAATGCTGCCCATGCCGAGTCATTTGGAAGGAATAAGATCTTCGACAAAATCGAGAGGAACATGAAAAGGCCTACATAATTGGAATTGGTGTGTGTGGGAGCTGTGGAACGGAATGACTGCAAAGAGTTGAGTCAGAGGATGTCATTGCATATAACGTCCATTTTCAGGGAAAGGTAACCTGGGCCAGTCAGGGATTTCTGGACGACTGGTACTCACCAAAGTCTGAGGGATTATTCTCCATCTAGCGATTGACTCTGAGTTCGCTGCTCATTTTCCACATACAGTGTGCATATAAATAAAGGGTGACTTGGTGATGGCGTATTGGCCTCTGTCGAGTTACTTCATGAACACTTGATTGAAAGCCCTGTCTGGAAATGTAGTGGAGACAGGTTTATTTGAGGCATTCAAGAGGATATAGGTGGTTATCTGTACAGAGATGGTATGTAGGGATATGGGACAAAGACACGAGATTTGGGATTAAGGAATAGAACCGGTGTGCAGGCATGATGTGCCTTCTTCTGCATCGTAATAACTTCTGTATTCTGTGGTATAGGATCACATGCTTCCAAATATCGCAGTTCTGCGTCGTAATTTGCAATGGATATGGGCCTTAAAGTATTGAATATTTATTAACAGCATTAGAATTTCAGCCCAGACACGAATCATCTGAACCTGCTCAACCTCTGAGCTAAGCAATTGTGTGTCCATGTTTTTTGGAAGAAGTCTCTTTTATTCGCAAACTATGCCCTGTATTGTTATTGTCGCATCCTCGTCTTCAAGTGTAAGAAACTTTTTTTTGTGAAGTTCAATATTAAATAAGTCTATTTGAAGAATGGGATACACTCAGCATTGTCAATGAGATGATTTATTGGTTCGCATATGATTATCAAGCATTCTAATTTATTTATTAAATACATTAATGCGAAATTCAACACGCAATGAAAAGGCTCATTGTTTGAGTACTGTAAAGTCTAAACGATAAACCTTTCTGCTGGAAGTAGTTCCTCAGAATATAATGGAGAAACCTTCAGGACTTTGTGTTGAACTCATTTGGCGACTCACGTTGGTAAATATACCGGTGTAGGGTATTTTTCCAATATAGTGCCAAAAAAGAATAAAATTCCAGACTGTACAGAGTGATCTATTTTCATCCACTTATTTCGAGGAAGATACTACTACGTTGAGAAGATCCCTGGTCTGGAGGGATTGCGTCATTAGCAGAGGCTAAATAAGTCTGGACTCTATTCACTTGAGATCAGAAGAGTGCGAAGTGATCTAATTGGACCATGAATAGCAACAAAGTAGATTGACTGGGGCAATACTCAGCGGCTGCTTTCCTTCATGGGAGAGTCTGGAAGTAGAGGGTATAGTCTGAGAATAAAAGTGGCGCCTATTAAAGCCCAGGATGAGGAGGAAGTACTTCTCTTGGATAGATCGCCTTTCCACAAAGAACTGGGGTGGCGGTAGCATCCTTGTAAATATTTAAAGGTGATATAGATAGATTCTTGATCAGTCAGGTAATCAAGAGTTACCGGAAAAGGCAAGAAAGTATACTTGAGAAATGTCGAATCAGGCATATTTCAGAGGAATGGCAGAGCAGGCTCGAATGACCATATGGCCGACTCCTACTCCCATTTCGCATGGTTGTATGATTGTGGAGCCAGTGGGGATGGTATATTTGCTGAGATTAGCCAAAGCACACCGCGCTCCTCCAAAATATATTGTGGAAATAGCTTAGACCCCAATTTGGTTCATTTAAAATAAATCCAAGTGTAAGTTACCATTTTGCGGATATTATTTGATTGATCCATTGCTACGTTTCAATGAAAACGCACTTTGTTGTTTCAACACACTTAAATTACAACGAAAAGAAGAATTGGTGTAACTTTATTGAAATATTAAACAAGACAAAGTATCATGTAAATACCAATTATCAACTATTCCTCATTTGGCAGAATCCCAGAAGCACGCACTTAGAAAAGGTAGTTTAGCAAAGCAATCATTATTCTTGTGTACTGTCTCTCTTCAGTCCATTGAAATGAAAGACGAAAACGAATTTTATGCCCCTTTTGATTTTATAAATGGAAGTGTCTGTGTCTAAGGTTTCACTCCAACAGCCGAGAATTCAGGCCTTAAGCTCTGCCAGGCAGCAACATCAAACAAATAATCGATGACTCAACATAAGTCTGCTGTCCGTGTGCGGCCTGACCACGTCTACTCATGATACTTTTGCCTTACTTCTGAAAGAAGAAAACAACTAGAACATGGGTGCTGGGGAAAATATAAACAGAAAAGGAAAAAAAAACGAAAAGGCATGTCAGACACCTCGAGAGAATTCAAAGCTGTGAACCAGGGGACATTTCTGCACCACTCTGAAAACATTCATTTGCAACAGAAACAGCACAGAATATATCTGTTAAAGGCACGGCGCCGTCACAGATTATAAAACACGGCCACTTGGAAGAAATGAGCTCAGAGCACTTGTGAGAGATTTTCTCCACAGCAGCAGATGTCGGTGGTTGTTTGCTCAATTGAGTCTTCCTCAACTGATCGGGCAGAATGGATTTGTCACCCGCCTTTTGGAGCTATTGCAGTGCTTGTTGGGAGATAAAAGTTACAACGCACTGACGAACGGCCATGTATGAGTGAATTATATCTCTGCGATTGAGGTCCTAAAAGCAACATATAAACAGTTAGGAAGATATAACAGATGATTATGTGGCTGGTAAACTTATGTGAGGGCGAACGTTTCAGATTCCTGGGAAATTTCGACTGATTCTAGGGAAGGTTGGACTAGTGCAAGTTGTAAACTGGACAGATTACCCCTCGGTAACACTGGGGTTGATGTAGTACCGGTGACTGTATGTCATAGCACTTGGGAAAGTTTTAAAGTAAAATGGTAGGGTTGGGCGATGGGATCCCAGGAATGAAGGTGGGAAAAAAAGGGAACTTGGGCAAAACCAAAAGACTGAATGCGAAATCCGGCAATTTGGCGATGAATTCAAGGTACAATGCTAAATTAAGTGAACAGGACTAAAAATACTAAGAAGTAAAGAATGAGGCTTTTAACTTAATGGACAGGACGTTTGAAATAATGTTGATGATTCACACATGCAAACAGATATAAACAAACCGAATGTATCTGGGATTACAGAGTCATTGCTGGAGGATGAGCTGGCCTGAGAATGGAATATCCTGTGGTATTCACTTTTTAGGAAGGGCAGACAAAGAGGAAAACGAGGTGAGAAATATGGATGCTGAGAAAGAGTATTAGCAAGGTAGCGCCCTTTAGCATCTCTTATATCTTCCCTCACACCTTAGACTTGCGCCCTCTCGTTTTGGACGCTGCTTCCCTTGGGCATAGACCTTGATTATTCACTTTATCTCTGTTCCTCATGATTTTATGAATTTCTATACGATCACCCCTCAGCGTCCGATGCTCTGGGGATAAACCGCCTCAGTCTATTTCACCTCTCCCGATATCTCACATTCTCACAAGTGTCATGCATTTCTGACAGAGATGACGAAACATTCTTTTCCCTCTAACGTTCAATATTGTGTACTTCGGAGC
Source organism: Chiloscyllium plagiosum (assembly GCF_037043375.1). NCBI lineage: Eukaryota > Metazoa > Chordata > Chondrichthyes > Orectolobiformes > Hemiscylliidae > Chiloscyllium > Chiloscyllium plagiosum. Next base: position 20,266,530 of record NW_028270186.1, on the reverse strand, counting down.
TGCTTCAGTAGCACTGAATTCCCTGAAGGAGTCGGCCGGTTTATTTCAGAGAGAGAAGCAAATTATTTAATGGTGGAGGTGGGTGGGGTGTGCCGAAGGTCTAACACCAAAGTGGTTCAGTTCAAAGTTCTTCCAAAGCATCAGGACAGAAGTCATGCAACCTCCACCACCATACCAACCCACACCCATCCCATCTCTGCCAACTCTCTCGTTGTGCTAATCATTTTTTCTCAGTCGAAAATGTTTTGCTGGAAACGTACAGCCGGTCAGGCAGCATCCGAGGAGCGAGAGATTCATTACCAATGAAGGACTTAGGCCAGAAATATCGATTCTCCAGTTCCACCGATGCTCCTTGGCTGGCTGTGCTATTCCAGCACCACACATTTTGACTGTGAACTCCAGCGTCTATAGTCCTCACGTGCTCCTAATAATATTTCGTTCTATCGACTGAGATCTTCTGAACACGGATTTGGTAAATAGTTCCACATGACAGTACAGCTACTATCAAGCTCAAGACAGACATTAAAGAAATTGACACTTGTGTTGTTGATTTCAATGCGACTCAGGAACAATTGCAATTAATTGGAGGTGGTTTAGCTTAAATGCAGACAGACGAGTGAGAGAGAGAAAGGCAGTGAAATCGAAAAGAAAATCTCGTTAAGGAACATATTGATATTAACTTTCTGACCTGTAGACATCATTGTTGATCAGCAGATGGGCTTAGTGTTCTGATTAGATTAGATTACATTACAGTATGGAAACAGGCCCTTCAGCCCAACAAGTCCACACCGACCCACCCATACCACTACATTTGCCCCTTACCTAATACTACGGGCAATTTCCCATGGCCAATTCACCTGACCTGCACATCTTTCGGACAGTGGGAGGAAACCGGAGCACCCGGAGGAAACCCACGCAGACACGGGGAGAACGTGCAAACTCGACACAGTCAGTCGCCTGAGACGGGAACTGAACCCGGGTCTCAGGCGCTGTGAGGCAGCAGTGCTAACCACTGTGCTACCGCGCCGCCCGTTCTGCTTGCACGCTGTGAAAGTGTACGAAATTCTGAGAAGAGGCTGTTATGTCCTTTGCTGCAAATAAAGGTCGAAGTTGTGAGACCGAAATTCCATTGTTCAGTGATTAATTTCAGTACCTGTGGAACCTAATTGGGTCACTAGCGGGTTTCCATCAAGTGTCAATAAGTGAATATTTACAGCGTGCTAACCAATAGTTTCATTGGGACACACAACTATGATAAAACATATGCTTCAGAGAGAAGAGATCCAAATCTGAGATAAAGACATTGGAATGTTCGAACAATTTATCTGAATCTGAGAACAAGAGATTGGGATGTTACAACAATGGATAGGAACTTATCCTGGTACTTTTACTTTCTGTCTTTGTGGTCTGTCTCAACATATTGGATGGAACATCTAAGTTATGTTATCCAGTACATTTTCTATCCCATCCTGCCTTTTGTTGCAAAACCTTTTAAGACTCCCCATCAAGCGATTGATTCTAAGAATCTTGATTTAACAGTATTATTGATCTGGTTATTCATTTAGTTACTATGCGTACTGGTGTTGATCCTTCTGAGCATCATTGAGGTGTCAAATTCTCCATTTCGTCCCCGGACTCTGCATTGAACTGACCATACGACCACAAGAGATCTTTAGATTAGATTCCCTACAGTATGTAAACAGGCCCTTTGGCCCAACAAGCCCACACCGACCCTCCAAAGACTAACCCACCCACACCCTGTATTTACCCCTGACCAATGCATGTAACACTCTGGGCAATTTAGCATAGCCAATTCACCTGACTTTTGGACTGTGTGAGGAAACCAGAGCAAACCCACGCAGACACGGGGAGAATGTGCAAACTCCACACAGACAGTCGCCCGAAGCGGGAATCGAACTCGGGTCCCTGGTGCTGTGAGGCAGCAGTGCTAATCACTGAGCCACCTTTAGCTCAACCTCATCTGAGCATGTAGCTAGAGCAACAAATAAATCAAGACTTAAATTGTTTTCCAGCTCTCCTTTCCCTTTGGAATAGCGCTTCATAAATATTTTCCCAATTGTTTGATAGTTTTTGTTCTTGCAACATTAATTAACACTAACCTCCATTCCCCCATCCCCGCCACCAATTCAAATATTTGAAAGTTATTCTACAGATTATGTGTCTGTGTTTTGACTACTGAAATTGTATAACCTGACGTGATTTTTTTTTTAGCCTCTACTCGTTTTTGCGCGGTGGCCAACTCCTCAGTCTCTGCGACTACGAGGACCACAAGCCTAATCCTCGAAATCTCTCATATGAAAATTTCAGCATCCAGGCAACTACCTGATAAATCTCTTTTACAATCTCTCCAGTGCAAGTGCATACTCCTGTACGGTGAATTGCAGAAAATACTCGAGTGTGATCTCACCCTGATCTTTACAGTCTCATATATATTTTTGAATTATGAGCAGGATGTTAACCATTTGTGTTTTGAGAAAAGTCGAGGGATATCTAAGCATTTGCAGACTCGAAAATCTAATGAAACCCGCAAATTATTAAACTTCCATCGGAATATCCGATCAATTTTCCAAAGGCCATTTGGAGTTTTGTTTTTCCACAATGAGATAACAGCCAGCATTTACTTTATTTCAAATTACTCAGTAAGCCATCTGCAAAAAAGTCCAATGACCTATTCTGCCAGAAGGAAGTGGTCTGTGGTGATCTAGTGGATGCAGGTTTCAGACATTAATCTCGTGCATGTGTGTCTGATGGTTTGAACAGGGCCAGTCATCATGCATATCATTACTTTTCGTACCGCCACCTCATCACTGCCATCCTATTGATTAATCCCTCTGTCACTCATTTGTCACCATCACATTTTACCATCCCATTGGCAAGAAACCAGATCCAACATTGTCCATCATTATGAGCGGCACGGTGGCACAGTGGTTAGCACTGCTGCCTCACAGCGCCAGAGACCCGGGTTCAATTCCCGCCTCAGGCGACTGACTGTGTGGAGTTTGCACGTGCTCCCCGTGTTTGCGTCGGTTTCCTCCGGGTGCTCCGGTTTCCTCCCACAGTCCAAAGATGTGCAGGTCAGGTAAATTGGCCATGCTAAAATTGCCCGTAGTGTTAGGTAAGGGGTAAATGCAGGGGTATGGATGGGTTGCGCTTCGGCGGGGCGGTGTGGACTTGTTGGGCCGAAGGGCCTGTTTCCACACTGTAAGTAATCTAATCTAATTTCTGTGCTCACCCACAAAGATTGCTGTCTCATTGTTAGTCTCCACATGGAAAATCATGTTCCTTTTTATTTATTCAAAATGATTCTGGGTAATTTAAGATGGAGGACGGGGACAATTTCTGGTTGTAAAAGATGTTCCTTTTTTCAAGATATTTTAGGTGTTGGGGGTGATTTCCTCGAATTCCAGGAGCAGCAATTACTGATTTATATGCTGTTGCGTTGTTTTGGACATTTGGAGAGAAAACAATGTCAAAACACCAACACTTTTAAAAGGGAGAAGAGAGAAAGAAAGAAACCAATGTTGCTAACTGACAGAGTACAAATTTATTGACTTGCTGTTGAATTCATGTACCGCTGGACATCAGAGCGCTTCTTGGAAAATTTTAAAAACAGTGAAATTCGAAACTGATTTTGGAGGATCCTGTCTCGGAGAGGTCATAGCACAGAAGCAGATATGTGGATTTCAAACGTGGCCTGCAATCGTGACTAGAGTGGGTTCTTTCTAGATTATGTGTTTGATTGAGCTATGTCTCTTGATTAAACTTAAAATATAAGACATAATTATTAATTTAATCTGGAGCAGTGTTTTGTAGAAGAATAAGACAGTGCTATTTTCTGTGTCTGTAGATTGAAAGATGCAGAAATGGCTCTTATAGAGAGACATGCTCTTCTTGTCGGATGTGGGAGTTTAGGGAGAGTATATGGATTACTGAGGATTATATCTGCAATAAATGTCGTTGGTTGGGAATTATATAAAATTGAATAGATCGGTTGAAGAGCCAGTTAAAGGCAATAATGAATTGACAAGAGCTGGGGTATATGACGGATGGCAGTTATAGGAAGGGGGGAATGTCTCAAATACAATCACATAGATGTGTTAACAGCAGGAAAGGTAAGAGAGGTAGGCAGGTATTTCAGGAGTCTTCTGTGCCTATCACCATTTCAAACAAGAATGCTGTTTTGGAAAATGTAGCGGTTGATCGATTCTCAGGGGAACGTAGATCATGCAGTCAAGTTTCTGGTATTGAGACTGGTTCTAATATAATGAGAGGTGCGGCGGATTCTAAACGATCAATTTTGTTAAGGCACTCTCTACTCCGAGGTACAGACAGACGTTTTTGTGGCCAGCAGCAAAAAATCAGAATGGTGTGCTGTTTCCGTGGTGCAAGGATCAAGGATATCTCAGAGGGTGTGCAACATGTTCTCATGGGTTTGAGGGGCCAGCAGGAGTCCATTATACAAATTGAAATCAACGACATAGGAAAGGCAAATGCTGAGACTCTGAAGGGAGATTACAGCGAGTTAGGTAGAAATTTTAAAAAAATGAAGTCCTCGAGATAAGTAATAGTTGGATTTCTCCGGTGCTACGTGCTCGTGAGAGCAGGAATAGGAAGGTACAGCAGATGAATACATGCCTGAGGAGCTGGTGTACTGGATAAGAATTAATATTTTGGATGATTGGAAGCTGTCTTGGGGTAGAAGTGACCTGTACAAGAAGGACGGATTGCACCTAAAATGGAAGGGGTATAATATACTGGCAGGGAGATTTGCTCGAGCTGCTCGGCAGGATTTAAGCAAGTAAGGTGGGGATGGGACCCAGAAATATAGTGAGGAACGATTTAAATTTGAAACTGATGCAGTTGAGAACAAAGTTGAGTCAAAAAGTCAAGATAGTCAGGGACAAAGCAGAGAACACGTTAACACTGAAAAATTAAACTGCATTAATGTCAATGCAAGAGGCCAAACAGGGAAGGAAGATGAACTCATGGCACGATTAGGAACATGGGCGTCGGATATCGTAGCAATCACAGAAATATGGGTCAGGGATGGACAGGACAGGGGGCTTAAAGTTCCAGGATACAAATGCTACTGGAAGAACAGAAAGTGAGGCAAGAGAGGGGGAAGAGTGACGTTCTTGATTCGGGATAGCATTACAGTTGTGCTGAGGGAGGATATTCCCAGAAATATATCCAGTAAAGTTATTTGGGTGGACCTGAGAAATAAGAAAGGGATGATCACGTTACTGGGATTGTATTATAGTCAGAGGGAAATTTAGAAACAAATTTGTAAGGCGATCTCAGCTATCTGTAACAGTAATAGGGTGGTTATTGCAGGGGATTTTAACTTTCCAAACATAGAATGGGGCTACCATAGTGTTAAGTGTTTGCATGGAGAGGAATTTGTTAAGTATGTACAAGAAAGTTTCCTGATTCAGTACGTGGATGTACTTACTACAGAAGTTGTAAAACTTGACCAACTCTTGGGAAATAAGGCAGGGCAGGTGACTGAGGTAACAGTGGGGCAGCACTTGGGGGCCAGCGACCATAATTTGATTAGTTTTGAAATAGTGTGGAATGGAATGGGATAGGCCAGATCTAAAAGTTGAAGTTCAACATTGGAGAAAAGCCAATTTGGACGGCATTAGGCAATAACTTTCAAAAGCTGACTGCAGACAGATGTTCTCAGGTGAAGGGACTACTGGAAAATTAGATAACGAGAGGCCAGAGAAAATATATGCTGATAGTCATAGAGCATGCTGGGTGACTAAAGAAATTGAGGGTTTGGTTAAGAAAATGAAGGGAGCATATATCAGGTATCGAAAACATAAATCGAATGAATCCTTAAAAGAGTATAAAGGCAGTAGGAGTATACTTAAGAGAAATCAGGAGGGCAAAAAGGGGGCATGACATAGATTTGGCAAATAGAGGTAATGAGAATCCAAAGAGCTTTTACAAATACATTAAGAACAAAAGGGTAACTAGGGAGAGAATATGGCCCCTCAAAGATCAGCAAGATGGTCTTTGTGTGGAGCCACTGAGTATGGGGATATACTAAACGAGTATTTTGCAAATAGTGTTTACAGTGGAAAAGGACATGAAAGATATAGAATGTCGGGAAATAGATCGTGACACCTTGAAAAATGTCCATGTTACAAAGGAGAAAGTGCCGGGACCTGATCAGGTGTACCCTAAAATTCTGTGGGAATCGAAGGAAGTGATTGCTGGGCCACTTACTGAGATATTTGTATCATCAATAACCAAAGGTGAGGTGCCAGAAGGGTGGAGGTTGGCTAACATTGTGCCACTCTTTAAGAAAGTTGGTAAGGGCAAGCCAGGGATCTATACACCAGTGAGCCTGACGTCCGTGGTTGGCAAGTTGCTTGAGGGAATCCTGAGGGGCAGGATATATATTTATTTGGATACGCAAGGACTGATTAGGGTTAGTCAACATGGCATTATGAGTGGGAAATCATGTCTCACAAATTTGATGAGGTTTTTGAAGAAGTAACAAGGAAGATTGATGAGGGCCGAGTGGTTAAATGTGATCTATATGGACTTCAGTAAGGCGTTCGACAAAGTTCCCATGGGAGACTGGTGAGCAAAGTTAGATCTCATGGAATATATGGAGAACTCGCCTATAGGATAGAGATCTGGATTAAACGCCGAAGACAGAGACTGGGGGAGGTGCAGTATGGTGACCTGTGGAGTGCCATAAGGATCGATGCAGGGTCCATTAGTTTAGAACATTTATATAAATGATTTGAATGTGAGCGTAAGAGGAATATTTTGTAAATTTGCAGATGACACCAAAATTGGAGGTGTACTGGATAGCGAAGAGGGTTACTTCAGATTAAAACCAATCTTGATCAGATTGGCCAATGGGCTGAGAAGTTTCAGATGGAGTTTAATTCAGAAAAATGTGAGGTGCTACATTTTGGGAAAGTAAATTCTTGCAGGACTTAAACACTTCATGGTAAGGTCCTGGGGGCTGTTGCTGATTAAAGAGACGATGGAATGCAAGTTCGTAGCTCCTTGAAAGTGGGGTCGCAGGTCGATAGGATAGTGAAAAAGGCGTTTAGTATGCTTTCCTTTATTGGTCAGAGTTTTGCGTACAGGAGTTGGGAGGTCATGTTGCGGCTGTACAGGATATTGGTTAGGCCACTGTTGGAATATTGAGTGCAATTCTGGTCTCCTTCCTATCGGAAACATGTTGTGAAACTTTAAAATGTTCAGAAAAGTTTTACAAGGTTGTTGTCATTTGGGCTATAGGGAGAGATTGGGCTAAGGCTGTCTTCCCTGGAGCGTCGGAGGCTGAGGGGTAACCTTTTAGAGGTTACCAATATCATGAGGGGCAGGGATAGGATAAATAGACTAAGTCTTTTCCCTGAGTTGGGGGAGTCCAGAACTAAAGGGCATAGGTTTAGGATGATAAGGAAAATATATTAAAGATACTTAAGGAGCAACTTTTTCACTCAGGGGATGGTACATGTATGGAATGAGTTGCTGGCAGAACTGTTGGAGGCTAGTACGAGTGCAACATTTAACAGACATCTGGACTGGTTTATGAATAGCAAGGGTTTGGAGGAATATGGCCAGGTGCTGACAGGTGGGACAAAATTGGGTTGGGATATCTGGTCTGCATGGACGAATTGGACGAAAGGGTGTGTTCACGTGCTGTACATCTCTATGGAGTCAATGACTCCATGTGACGTGAGCGTCGGTGGCAGGGCCAGCAATTTTTGCCTTCCCTGGTTGCCCTTGAAAAGATCGTGATGAGCTGCCTTCTTGAACTGCTACAAAGAACATTACAACGCAGTACAGGCACTTTGGCTGTTTATGTTGCATTAACCTCTGGTAACAATCTGATGCTCATCTAAACTACACTATTATATTTTCCTCCATATGTCTATTCAATGGCTATTTACATGCCCTTAGAGTTGCCGAGTCGGCTACTGTTGCGAGCAGTGCATTCCACGCCCACACTACACTCTGGGTAAAGAAAAAAGATTAATTTGTTCCATGTTATATTGATCCGTAATGCACTCAGACGGGGAGTTATCAGATTTTTCTGCAGCGACAATGATAGAGCGGCAATATATTTTGAAGTCACAATAGCGAGTGGTTTGGAGAGGAACTGGCAGGTAATGGATATGTCCAATGATCCGTTGCAGTTGTGCTTCATGATGGAGGCAGTCGTGGGTTTGAAAGGTGTGTCTAAAGATCGTTTGTGAATTAACCTCAGGAATATTGTCAAGCAAGCCGAGGGAATTATGTCTATCGTGGAGGAATTACAGTGAAGGTGAAACAAATGGCAGCCTTTGATCCTTTAGATGTTGAAATCCCGAGAATAAGAAGTGAGCACCAGCGGGACTACAACATTTGTGTCGTAGGGAAGGGGAAGGTTGAGATTCAAACGTTGCTAAAGGTATTTTGATCATGATAGTGGTGAACAATCAGTAGAGAAAAAGGATGGATATTTCTGATATTCGCCTGGCGAAGGTGACATCCTTGGAACAGATATGACGAAGACAGAGAGACTGGGAGAATGGAAATGAGTCAGTGAGAAGAAGGGCGGTGTTAGTATATATAGTCGAGGGAACTGTGAGAGTAGATTGGTTTGTATTGGATTTTAGTGGTCAGTCTAACTGCAGAATTTAAAATAGAAATCACAAAGGAGGCAAGGGAGGAGTCAGACATTAACAAGATGAATGTGAGAGCCGTGTCAACATTTGAAGGATAACTGATATAATTTTCCAATTCCGGACCAGAGGGAAAACAAAAGCGTTGATGCCATTAATATACTGGAGACAGCGTTGTGGGTGGGTTCCCAAGTAGGATAGGAACGTGGAGGCTTCCTCGTGTTACATAAAAAGACAGGCATAACTGGGTCTTATAGATTAATATATAGAGACATAGAGATGTATGGCACGGAAACATTCCCTTTGGTCCAACTTGTCCTTGCCGACCAGATATCATAACCTAATCTAGTGCCATTTGCCTGCACTTGGACCACATCTCTCCAAAACCTTCCAATTCGTATACCTATCCTGATAAATTTTAGATGTTGCAATTGTACCAGCCTCAACCATTTCCTCTAATAGTTCATTCCATACGTCCACCACTCTCTGTGAAGAAGATGCCACTTAGTCCCTCCTAAATATTTAACATGTCACCCAGAACCTCTGCCCTTTAGACCTGGACTCGCCCTCTCTAGGGAAAAGACCGTATCTACTTACCCTATTTATGCATCTTACGATTTTATAAAATAAGTTCACCTCTTGGCCTCCGATGCTCCATGGAAAACAGTCCCTTGAGCACACATTGCCACAGCTTTAACCTGAAGACTGTCAGGGTGTTAAAGGAGAGGTTGTTCAGAGCTAGGACAAGCTGCAACAGGTGGAGAAGAGGGATGGTAAATAGTAACGGTTCTTGCCTTGTCTGTAGGATGATTTTGGTGGATGTACGCATATAAAGGGATAGCACAACTATAATGAAGGGTTAATGGCTGGAGCATGGGAGTAGTAATGTCTGAAACTCACCTAAACTTCGCAGTGCCCACGTCCCCCCAACTTATAGCATTGGCAAGCATCACTGTCTTCCATTCCACTCAATGCTGCCTTCCCATTGGTTCGTCTCAGTTCAGAAAGAAACACATTTCTCTCCCCCACACCATCGCTCCCATTCCATTGGCTAGTTTCCATAACCATTACCTCTCTATCACCCCTTCTCCCAAACCCTTCAAATCATTCGACCCGACTCCATTTTCATTATCATTCTCCTGCCCCAAACAAAAACATTAATCTGATTTCATTTTCCAGTCTCTATGTCCAACATCACTCTCCAAGCGCACCCAAACAAATGATCAGTCAGATGTCCATCAAAACGTACGGTCCTACCGTGCTATTATTCTCAACCAAGTTGCAAGTCTTGAAGTGTCCGATCAGCCTATCTGCCACGCCACATCATTAACACTCGGCAGTGTCCACGGTTATCAACGCTCCTCAGTAGGCCCCCACTCATGCTTCATTGCCATTGGTGTCCTCTGACAGCCCATTTCAACACTTAACCCACCATAATGTCCAGTCACCTTGGCCAATGAAACTCTTCCATCTGAACACACATACTCTATTCTCATTGCCCAGCTACTATGACCATCAGCACTCTGTTCACCATCCACAAAGCAGATCGATTCCATTGATCAGTTCAGTAACCTTCATTGCGCACCCCTCCAACCCTCAATAATATTCTCATTCCTTGGACACTCTTGACGGCATTCATCACTTTCAGCCCACATCTCTCTACCTCTCCACTTCACAGGCCAGTCCCCATATCTATCAGCATTCCTATTCACATCCTACTGCAACTCCATCCAATTTACAATTCTCCACGAGCAGCATCACTTCCCCCAACCGTGGCACCATTCGCCAGTCACCATGTCCCATATCAGTTTTTTGCCACCCAAGAACGACTTTGCTCCCATTCTTTTGGCCAATCCCCATTCTCTCATTCTTGACTCCCTACAGTGCCCTTCAGCCCAACAGGTCCACAGCAACCCTCTGAAGAGTATGCCACCCAAACCCATCCCTCTACATTTACCATTTACTAATGCAACCAGCCTACACATCCCTGCACACTATGGGCAATTTAGCATGGCCAATTCATCTGACCTGCACATATTTGGATTATGAGAGTAAACCGGAGACCTGGAGGAAAACCATGCAGACACAAACATAATTTGCAGACAGTTGCCTTTGGCCAGAATCGAACCAAGTCCCTGGCGCTGAGAGGCAGCAGTGCGAAGCAGTGAGCCACTGTGCCAACCCAAACCAAGCCATCTCATGCCGTAAAGCAATCTCCATGTCCATTAACAGTCTAATGATTCCCTTCAAACCATTGTCGAGTGACAAAAAAGTCAATTTCATTGAATAACTAATTTGGATCATCACTCTCTATCCCACCTCAACGTTAAACACATCTAAACGGACAGATTTCGTGTCAATCATTCATGTCTATGCTTCCTTCACATTCACTGGCATATCTTTGGCTGTCACTACTTCGATTATACCTTGGCAATCTCTCTCATCATTTCTCCAAACAACTTGAACAGTATCCATGTCAATCATCACTCATACACAAACCTACTTCGTTGCTCTCATCGTATTCGACAGTCTCCATGTCCAACCCTAATACTTTAATCCTATTTGTATGTCTCCATGTCCAACATCACTCTCACCCACTATAGCACCAACACTGCAATCCCTTTTCTCCTCTGCCCGTCCATCATCATGCTACCTCTGAAATTCTAGCATGCCTATATCCAATAGTCCTCGCTCTCCATTGAAAAGTATCTCTGTCCATCATCATTCCCAATCCATGGTAAAATAACTTCACATCGGCTGGCACCCTTTAATGACGCACGGAGAGGACTTGACATTAAACCAGCTCACTTGGAACCAGGTCTGAGACTGAATATGATGTCTAACACATTAACGGACCATACCAGGCCCCTCAAAGTATCTTGAGAAGGTAGCCTAGAGACGTGTTGATCTTATGTTAAAGACAGATGTAAAGTGCTGCATTCGAGATACAATTCAACTAGCCAAACTACTCAGCGTTAAACAATACACAATTTATTCAAACACCACTGTTAAAATACAACAACAGAAAGAACTTAAATAACTGAACTCTATTGGAAAAATTAATAGAATAGTAACTAATACTAATTACCTGTTCTTGTAGAGAAGCATTCCATAAACAGACCCATTCTCAAAACTGGATTTGTTACACAGGTCGGTCCAGCAAACCAGAAGAAAAACCATCAAGTGAAAACTCAAAGACAAAAGCAGCCAGAATATATTGAGCTTTTAACCCTGTTGAAAATCCAACAGTAATTGACCATAAATCTCATAGCTAATATACTAAATTCGAGATATACTGGTCTGTGATAGTTCATTACACCCAGCCAGGCTGCTCCTCTTTTTCCAACTTCCGAAAAAATCCTCAAAGCCTCGATTGTGTTAACTTTCTGATCCTTCATTGGTGAACTCGTCCCCTCTGCCTTTTAACCTCTATTCAACAAGAAGGACAAAATAAAGCCCCAGTATCATCACATTTCCCTAATTAAGACAATGAGCCAACAATGCTCTCGGACGGCTTCGTTCTTAAAACGGTTAGTGTTAAGCTCTTAGTTCACAACAACAGATATACATTAGATTGAATTTAACCACGCAAATTTCCAGTCTAGCTGTCCATTTCAGACAGTTTATTCACGCCACTAAACGTCTCTATCTTTCTTCATCAAAGTCGTTACAACATATAGGCAATTCGTCCTTTCGTCTTGTCTTGTGCATAATTTTCAAATTGAATGGCTGCAATAATAGGCTACATCGAAGCAGTCCGGAATTAATGTCCTTAATTTTCTCCAAAAACGTTCAATGATTATGATTAGTGCATTTAATTGTCTCAGACACATTACTGACAAGCTCATTGATTCCTTCTCAATCATAATATTTCTGTTGATGATCAGTCAAGTTGCTGTTCTTCTATCTTCTCGTCGTTTACATGCTACGGTACAGCAACGGCACCCACATCACTCGCATCGACAGCCTCTTGAATTGCTTTGTGCCTTTAGTGAGCCTCTAAATGTGGCAGTATCTCGTACAGTTTTCCGGAAGCCAAATGCTTTCTGACAGTGTTTCGTGTATTGGAATTTTCTGCACCTCTTCAAAAAGTCAGTTAGTGGAGGAACAACAGTGCTAAAAATCGGGACAAAGTTTTGATTTAAAAAAATCAATTCCAAGAATCGTATTACGACCCTTTTCGTCAATGGCATAGGATTCACTCCAATGACCTTTGTTTGCACATCCCATGCGACCGTCTCCTAATGTCTAATCACATGACTCTTGAAGATGACTTGGTCTTTTTCAGATTCATTCTGAGAGGTTTATCACGAAGCCTGTTTCTCCAAGTCGATTGAACAATTTCAATGCAGCAGATGTTCCTTCCAAGTGGGACTAAATATCACCAGTCATCGATGAACACGATACAATTGGATAATCAAGAAATGATTTAATTGGTTAGTCGTGGAAATGTTGCTGGTACAATTTTTTCATAACAGATGACATGAATTTAAACTCGTACAGGACATTTGATGTTACGAAAACAGAAACTGTCTTTGCTGTTTTGGATAAAGATAGCTGCCAGTATCGTCTGAGTTAGTCCAACTTAGAAATTATGTTGTTTTTGATGTTTTGTCTTCTTTCTGTATCACTACATGCTTTGCTAATTTGATATGCTGCCTTGCTAATTCGCCTGCTTTACTTAATCTTTCCATAAACCTTACATGGTCCAAAAATGTGGTTGCTGAACGCTAACTGATTAACTTGGAAGGGCTATAGTCAAAGGAAATTCAATTGTAAGGCGAGTAGATAGGCGGTTCTGTTTTCGAAAACCAGATTCCCAAATGGTATGTTGCCTCCCAGGTGCATGGGTCAGGGATTTCTCAGATCAGCTGCAGAACATTCTGAAGGAGAGGGCAAACAGCCAGCTGCCGTGGTGCATAAACGCACCAGTGATATAGGCAATAAACGGGATGAGTTCCTTCAAGCAGAATTTAAGGAGTCCGGAACCTAGTCAGAAAGTAGGACCTGAGAGGTGGTGATCTCAGGATTTTCACCATTGATACGTGCTAGTCACAGTAGAAATGAAAGAATAGGAAGGAAGAATGAATGGTTTGAGAGATGGTGAATGAGGGAGGGTTCAGATTTTTGGAACATTGGGACCACTTCTGGTGGATCAGAGACTACTACACATCGGATGGTTTACACCAGCGCAGGACTGGAATTAATGTCCTCAGGCGTGTTTTTGATAATGCTACTGGGGAGGGTTTAAAATGATGTGTTGGTGGGGTGGGAACCGCATAATGAGTTTAGTGGGCAGTAAACCGTTAGAAAGTAAAGCATTTAAGAAACTAAATAATGAAGTGAGTGTGACTAAGAGGAAGGATAGGCAGGAAGCAGGTGATAAATGCAAAGGGGCAAGTGATCTGACCCCTGTTTGTTTTCATGTAGGAGGTAAGGCAGATGAAGTTCGGGCTTGTATTAGCACTGGGCAATATGATGTTATTGTTATTACTGAGAATTGTTTGAAGTAAGGGCAAGATTGAAGACTTAATATGGCCGGTTATACATGCTCCAGGCGGGATAGAAAGGGAGGTAAAAGGGGTGGAGCAGTTGCATGACTGGTCAGAGAGGATATCACAGCTGTGCTGACAGAGTTCACTTTGGAGGACTCGAGAATTAAGACAGTCTTGGAAGAATGTGGTGAACACATTGAGGCTGTTCTACAGGCCTCCCAACAACGAGCATAACATGAAGTTACAAATATGTTTATAGATTATGGAAAGATATCAGAACAACAGGGTGGTGGTAATGCGAGATGTTACTTTTCCAAACATTGACCGGGATTCGTTTAATATTAAATGTTTAGATGGAACAGAGTTTGTAAGAAAAACCGAGGAAGGTTTTTTTATGGCAGCACGTAAATTTTTCAACTCTGGAATGGACCAGACTGGACCTGCTGTTGGGGAATGATCCTGGCCAGGTGGTTGAAGTTTCAATAGGTGATTACTTTGGGAATAGTGATCAATATTCCGTAAGTTTTAGCGTATTCATGTACAAAACTTAAAGGAAGCATTCGAAATTGTGAGAAGGCCAACTTGACAAAACTTCGGCAGAAGCTGGGGGATGTAAGTTGGGAGCAGCTGTTTAAACGTAAACTCACATTTGATATGTGGAGACTTTTCAAGCGAGGTTAATTAGAGTACAGGAGACATACATTCCTGTGAAATGAGGGCTAGAACTGGCCAGTTTAGCGAACCATAGATGACAGGTGAAATTGTGAGACGAGCTAAGAGGTAAAAGGAAGCATACATAAGGTCATAGAGTCATAGATATGTAAAGCATGGAAGCAGACCCTTCGATCCAACCCATCCATGCCGACCAGATATCCCAACTCAATCTAGTCCCACCTGCCAGCACCCGGCCCATATCCCTCCAAACCCTTCCTATTCAGATACCCATCCAAATGTTTCTTAAATGTTTTAATTATACTAGCCTCCACCACATCCTCTGGCAGCTCATTCCATACACGTACCACACTCTACGTGAAAAAGTTGCCCCTTAGGTCTCATTTATATCTTTCCCCTCTCACCCTAAACCTATGCCCTCTAGTTCTGGACTCCCCCACCCCATGGAAAAGACTTTGCCTATTTATCCTATCCATGCCATTCATAATTTTGTAAACCTCGAGAAGGTCACCCCTCATCCTCCGACGCTCCAGGGAAAACAGTCACAGCCTGTTCTGCCTCTCCCTGTAGCTCAGATCCTCCAAACCTGGCACCATCCTTGTCAATCTTTTCTCAACTCTGTCAAGTTTCACAACATCTTTCCGATAGGAAGGAGACCAGAATTGCACGCAATATTCCAACAGTGGCCTAAGCAATGTCCTGTACACCTGCAACATGACCTCCCAACTCCTCTACTCAATACTCTGACCAATAAAGGAAAACATATCAAACGCCTTCTTCACTATCCTATCTACCTGCGACTCCACTTTCAAGGAACTATGAACCTGCACTCCAAGGTCTCTTTGTTCAGCAACACTCCCTTGGACCTTACCATTCAGTGTATAAGTCCTGCTATGATTTGCTTTCCCAAAATGCATCACCTGGAATTTATCTGAATTAAACTACAGACGATGTCTTGGAAGAATATTGTGAATGTAGTACCAATGTGAAATGAGGAATTAAGAGGGTTAAAATGCATCATGAGAAATCTTTAGCACACAGGGCTGAGAAAAATGCCAAAACCATTTATTCATACAAAAGGAGCAAGACGGTAAATAGGTAAAGGATTGGCCCACTCAAGGGCAAAGGAGGAAAGTTATGCTTAGAATCAGAGAAAATGGGTGAGATTCTTAATGAATCGGTATTCACCGAGGTGAGGAACATGACGGATGTTGAGATTAAGAGTTAGGTGATTGTTTACTCTCGGTGAAATTGGCATAAGGAGGGAGAAAGTGTTAGGTTATTTTAACAAAAACATTAAAATGGATAAGTCGCTAAGACCTGACGGGATCTATCTAAGTTTACTGAGCGTAACGAGAGAGGAAATATTTGGAGCATTAACAGTTACCCCTGCAGTATTCTTTAACACGTGTGAAGTCCAGGAGGACTGTTAATTGTTAATGTTGTCCCCTTGTGCAAGAATGGTAGCAGGGTGAGCCTGACATCAGTGGTAGCGAAGCCACTGGAGAAGATAATGAGGGAGAGGATCTATTCCCATTTGGAGGTAAATGAGCTTATCGGTGACAGTCAACATGGATTTGTGCTGGGGAGGTCATACCCTACCAACTTAATAGGAGGAAAACACAAAGTTTATTGATGAGGGGAGGGCTGTATATGTCATGACCTGAACTTCAGTAAAGCAATTCATAAGGATCCCCAAGACAGGCTATTGGAAAAAGTGAAGTTGCATGGGATCCAGGGTGTCCTACAGGCTGGGTAAGTGGAAACAGAGTGTAGTAGTGGAATGGACTTTCTGAAAATGGAGGCCTGTGACCAGTGTTGATCCACAGGGATCTGTGCTGGAACCACTGTTGTTTTTGATATACATAAATGATGAAGAGGAAGGTATAGGTGGCTTGATTAGCAGGTTTGCAAATGACAGTAAGATTGATGGAGTAACAGATAGTGAAGGGCGCTGTCAGAAAATGCACCAGTGTATAGATGGATTTGAGAGTTGGGCAGAGAAATGGCAGGTGGTTTTCAATCCGGGCAAAAGCGGGGTGATGCATTTCGGAAGATTTAATTAGAAAGTGAATTATACAGTAAAAGGAAGAATCCGAGGGAGAATTGATGCAAAGAGACATCTGGGTTTTCAGGTCGATTTTACCATGAAGATGGCAACGCAGGTCAATAGAATGGTCAAGAAGGCATATGGCATGCTTTCCTTAATCGGACAGGGCATTGAGTACAAGAGTTGGAAGTTCATTTAATATTTGTCAGACACTTTGGTTCGGCCACATTTTGAATAGTACTGATCGCCACATTATCAAAAGAATGTGGATGTTTTGGAGAGAATGCAGTGGAGGTTCACCAGGATGTTGCCTTGTATGGAGGGCGCTAGATATGAAGAGATATTGAGTTGATTAGGATTAATTTCATTAGAAAGACGGAGATTGATGCGGGTCCTAAATGAGGTCTTCAAAATCATGAGAATTGTAGAGAGGTGTCGATCGCAAGAAGCCTTTTTCTAGAGTGGGGGACTCAATTGCTTGGGGTCACGAGTTCAAAATGAGGAGGATGAGCTACAATGAAAATAAGTGTGGAAAGATTTTTAGGCATCGAGTTGTTGGTGCCTGGAATGTATAGCCAGCGGAGTTGGTCAAGGCGGGGGCGATAGTGTAACTTAAGTTGTATCTAGACAGACACATGAGTGGGCATGGAGCAGAGTGACCCTGATCCTGAAAATAGGCGACAGGAATAGGTAGAGGATCTGGATTGTCCCAGGACCGAGTGTTCCTGTTCTGTAATTTTCTTTGTTCTTTGTTATCTTTATAAATCAAACCTCCAGTACCCGGCAACATCCTGGTAAATCTCTTCTGAGTCCTCTCCAGCTGAATAATATGCGTCTTTTGGCAGGGCGAACAGGACTCGGCACAGCACTCCTGACAAGTTCTCACCAACGTCCTAGTGAAGCCCAGTATGAAGCCCCAACTGCTGTACTCAACAGACTGAGGAAATGAGATGTTAAAACAAAAGCGTTAATGAGCTCAAGGTCCCTGCTGCCTTGTGGCTAGTTTCGAAGACAGACCTCCTTGTCACATAAGTGGTCACTGACAAAGAGGCAGTCCTCACAGAAAAGGTCATTGTATCCACAAGACATCATCACTCTAACAGTGTCACTGATAATCGCCACAACATCCAGGTCAAATTCCTGCAAAGGTCAGGAAGAGAGAAATGGTTTACAAACTCCTGCTCATGTCGCTTCCAATCCCAAAGAACAGTGGATCAAGGAGATCACAGGAACAACAGTGGCCACTTCATTCTGGTTTCGATCGGAAAAGAAGGGGAGGTGCAACAAGATCTGGGTGTCCCTCTTAACCCACTCGCTAAAAGTCATCCTTGCAGGTGTAGTGGACGATAAGGAAGATCAATGGGATGTTGTGCCCTCTGTGATAACATGATTAGATTACAGGGAAGAACAAGTCGAGTCCAACCTTGCGGTACTGTGTGTGTTTGCAGTTTGGGGTCTCCTTATCTGAGCAAGGATGTTCTGTCGATGGAGGGTGGAGAGTGGAGGCGTTCCCAGAAAGACTCCTATGCTGATGGATCGAGAGAGGCCAATTCGGGTTATTAGTTGTGAGCTTAGAAGAATGAGAAGGGCGTGGACTGCTAGAAAACTATCAAGTTCAAACAATGAGCAGACAGTGTAAAGAATGTTCGCAATCACTTTTGCGGGTGGTGTGGGGCAGTTCAGTACCAGGGGGTCACAGATTAAGGATATGATGAGGCACTTATCTGGGGAGAAATATCTTCATCCAGAGAATAGGCGGGAGCCTGTGGATTGCTCTGCCACAGAAAGCTGTTGGTGGCAAAACATTGATTGCTTCCCAGATGGAGTTGAATATAATTCGTGGCGTGAAAGGGAGACAGTGGTGTTGAGGGGACAGAGTTGGGTCGTCAGCCCATGATGGTATTGAATTGCAGAGCAACGCAGGGTGGCACGGTGGCTCAGTGTTTAGCACTGATGCCTCACGGTGCTGGGGACCCGGATTTGATTCCCACCTTGGGCGATTGTCTGTGTAGAGTTGCACATTCTCCCCATATTTTCCTACCACGGTGAGTTTCCTACCGCAATCCAAACATGCACAGGCCAAATTAATTAGTCATATTAAATTGCCCTTTGTGTTAGCTGCATTAGTGAGGACTAGAGCAGAGAAATTAGTCTGTCTTGGTTAAATTTCGGCGATCTGGGGTGGAGTTGTTGCGCCCAATGGTCTGTTTCCATTCTGAAGTGAATCTAAAGTGACAGGCAAGGGCTTAGCTCCGAGCCTTTACATAAGGATGCAAACGGATATCAGGAAAAGCATTACACCCGTGAAACTGGATTGCATTATATACTCACCCATTCACAACAGCGGGAACAGTTGGCTTACTGCGCTGCTAGAATGTTTAATGACAGAATATGGCACACTGACCTCTGGCATTGTCACAAAAATCTTTTTTACGAGTGGATTTGTAGATATCATTCCAAGTTCGTTCTGGGAGGCCCCTGTCCACGAATGTCGAACACAGAAGGCATCTGAAGGTAATTGGAATTTCTGAATCTGATCAGAATATCTGTGCCATTGGTGTTTGAAGGAAAGTGATTGCCAGGTTTGTATTCAGAAACAAAACCATTAAAATCTATCAGTCGTCATATCAGTATCAGAATACATCATTTTGTCGAACATATATTGTATCTAGTACAGTAGAGGCACTGCAGTGAAGCTCTTCCTGAACTTGCTGTGGTTCACAAAATATTTACAAGAATGGTGCCAATGTTGGAGAGTCTGAGCTAAAAGCAGAGGCTGAAGAGGCTGGGGTTGTTTTCCCTGGAATTTCGGAGGCTGATGGATGACCTTCTGAAGTTTCGTAAAATCATGAGGGGCACGGACAGGATAAATGAACAAGTTCTTTGTCTGGGGTGGGTTAGTCCAGAACTAAAGGGCATATGAAGAGCGTGAAAGGGGCAGGGTATAAAAGTGACCTATGAGGCAGCGTATTCACGCAGAGAGTGGTGCGTATATGCAATTTGCTTCACGAAGAACTGACGGAGTCTGGGTTAATGACAACATTTGAACGGCATCTGGATGGGTAAATGAATAGGACGGGTTTAGAGGGATATGGGCCAATTGCTAACAAACGGGACTGTATTAGGTTAGGATGTCCGGTCCGCATGGAGTTGTTGTCTGACGGGTCTGTTTCCATGCTGTATACCTCTATGGCTCCACTGGTTATAACAAGAGAAATCTCCATGTGGAAGACTTAGAATTATCTGAAGAATTTATAATATTGTCATCGTTATTAACTTCCAAGTCAGGTTTAAAGTGACCCAGTCTTAAATACTTCAAAAATCACTTGAAGCTACAAATCAAATGTTGCATGAATTCACTTAGCGTTTAAGTAGTCACAGGGCTGTATCGCATGAAAACAGACTATTGTCCCAACTCGTCAATGTCGACCAGATATCCTAAATTAACCTAGTCACATTTGCCAGAACTTGGCCCATATTCCTCTCAGCCCTTCCTGTTCATGAACCCATCCAGATGGCGTTTAAATGTCAGAACTGTATTAACCTTCACCACTTCATCTCGCAGCTGATTGCATACTTGCACCACCCAACACCCTGTAGTTCTGAGCTCCCACAACACAGTGAGAAGGACTTCGACCTTCAATTGATCCATGCCCATCATGATTTTATGAATCTCTACAAGGTCACCCGTCAGCGTCTGAAGCTACAGAGAAAACCGCCCCAGCCTCTCACTACAGCTCAAGCTCTCCAACCGTAGCGACATCATTGTAGATATTTCCTGAGAAATTCCCTGAAAGCTTTCCAGTTCCACGACATCCTTTTTATAGTAATCTAGCTGACACGTTGTTTAGGCATAAACCAAATACATGGTAAATAACTTTCTGTCTGCTTTAATTGAAGCTACTCAACTGCAACACAAGGAGGCATTCCACGAGCAAATTAAACAATATGAGTGCACACTGCTCCAATATAGGAGAACGTGAAGACTTTCCAATTGTTTGATCGATACGCTGAGCTAATAATCATTTCTGCTGTTCAGTATTGGACACTTTTACCGAATGACCATTTGGCAAAAGGCCGAGATCATGAGGAGTAGAGAAAGAAACGTCACCGAAGATAACTGAAAATTAACATTCGAATCGACCAGCTGTTCAAGAGCAGCTTTTCCTCAAGAAAATCCCAACTGGGACGTTCAGCTGCAGTCATTGGAATCCCAGAGATTCGAAAAAATACAAAGGTAGAAAAAGTAGTTTATGATCTGGCCATTGGGAAAATGTATGAGGACAATTTCAAGTTATATTCAGCTTTAATTTTCGCAATTAAAACAAGATTAACCTGGGCAATCTCACACTGTATCAATATTCTCACTTGGGTGAGATCTGAAAGAATCCATAGGGTGTGCTTTGAAAATTCCAGGACAGAGCGACTTTGCTGACAATCGGAGATACACAGAACGTCAGCGCATGTTCACAGATCCTGTAAGCGGGTATGACGTATCAGACATAGTTTACTGTTTAATTTAGCACAAGCTGCTCTTAGTCTTACTGACCACTCGGCATTTTTTTGCAAATACTGAGATCAGTGTTTGGGCTCAAATTCTGGGATTTGCTGATTCTGGGCAGAAGTAAAGTTCTATTTAAAAGCCTTTAAAGTTACCAAGTCGACTTCTGTTGCAGGCAATATGTTCCTTGCCCATCCTACAATCAGAGTAAACAAGAATCCCTACAGTTGGAAGCCGGCCATTCTGCCGAACTAGTCCATACTGACGCTCTGAAGAATATCCCACACAGCCCCATTCCCCTGAATAAGGTACTTAGATTTACTTCGCAGAACACCATGGCCCATGCCACACAGACACGGGGTGATGTGCATAATGCACACAGACAGTCGCGCTATGCTCGAATCGAAACAGACCCCCGGGAGTTATGAGACAGCAGTGCTATTCAATGAAACACGCCACCGCACCACTGACACTATCCAATATTTATCACCCGTCAGCTTAAAATGATGTCCCTTCGTGCGAGCCAAAATAAAAACGGTGTCACTGTCCATCCTGTCTAACCCTCTAATTGTCTTACATGTCTCAATTACGTCACCACTCAACCTTCTTCTCTTGAACGAAAGCAGCCTCAAGTCCCTCAGCCTTACCTCATAAGACCTTACATCCTTACCAGGTAACACCAAATTAAATCCCATCTGAACCCTTTCCAAAGCTTCCACATTCTTCCTATAATGCGGTGACCAGAACTGTACACAATAGTCAAAGTGAGATCACACCAAAGTTTCGTACAGCTGCAGCTGTCCTCGTATTTCCTAAACTCAATCCATCTACCAATAAAAGCGAACACAATGTATGCCTTATTCACAACCCTCTATACCTGGGTGGTAACTTTCAAGGATCTGCGTAAATTGACACCGTGATCTATCTGCTCCTCTACGCTACCAATAATCTTATCATTAGCCCTGTAATCTGCATCCCTGTTACTACTTCCAAAATGAATCACTTCACAGGTTTATGCATTAAGATCAAGTTGCAACCTCGCAGCCCAATTCTGCAGCTTATCGATGTCCATCAGTAACCTACAACATCATTCGTCACCCCCCACAGCGCTACCAACTTCAAATTTGTCCGCATATTTACTAACGTATCCTTCTATGCCTCATTCAGATCATTTACAAAAATTACACACAGCAGTGGACCCAAAACAGATCCTTGCAGTACCCCACCAAGATGAATATTTCCCATCAATCATCACCCTCTGTGTTCCTTCAGCTTGCCAATTTCTGATCCAAACTGCTAAAGCACCCTCAATCCCACGCCTCCATATTTTGGGCAATAACATTTGCTATCCTCCAGTCTTCTGGTACTATTCTTGCACATAACGACGACATAAAGGTCAAAGCCTAAAGGCTCTGTAATGTTGTCCCTGGCTTGCCAGAGAATCCGACGTTAAATGTCATCCTGTCCAGGGAACTTATCTATTTATATAGTTTCCAGAAATGCGATCAGCTCCTCAATGTGAACCTCAATCCCATCTCGTCCAGTGGCCTGCATCTCAGCATTCTCTTCGAGAACATTGTCTTTTTCTAGTGTGAATACTGACGCAAAATATTAGGTTAGCGCTTACCCTATCTCCTCTAACTCCACCCACATCTTACAGTCATTGATTGTCCATAATCTTACTCTAGTCAATATTTTATTCTTGATATACCTATAGAAAGCATAAGTGTTTTCTTTAATACTATCCGCGAAAGAATTCTTATGTCCCTTCTGGCTCTTCTTAGTTTTCTCATTCAGGACGTCCTGGCTAACTTGTGAATCACAAACGCCCAAATCGAGCCATCACATTTCATCCTAACATAAGCCTTCTTCTTCCACTTGACAACTTCTTTCATGAACCAAGGATCCCCACACTTGAGAGCTTCCTTGTTGCCTGACACATACATAGGTGTCAAGGATCTGCACTATATTTTCCATGAATAAGCTCCACATTTCACATGTGCCCATTTCCCCCGCAGTTGCCTTCCCCGCCCTACGCATTGAAAATCTACCTTATCGCATCATAATTGCATTTCCGGCAGCTATGATTATTTCCCAGCGGTATATACCTACCCCTTTCTATAAATAAAGTACTCGTAACGGAATTGTGGTCACTATCATCAAATAGCTCACCTATCTCCAAATATAACACCTGACCAGGTTCATTACCCAGTCCCGAATCTAATGTGGCCACGCCCCTTTTTGGCCTGTCTACATATTGTGTCAGGAAACCCTCTGGGACACATTGGACAAACATTGACCCATTCAAAGTACTTGAAGTCTAGTATCCCCTGTTAATATTCGAAAAGTAAATGTCCCCTATAACAACAACCCTGTCACTCTTGCTGCTATCAAGAATCATCTTTGTTATCCTATCCTCTACATCTCTGGAACTATAACGAGGCAAATGGAAAACTTCCAGCAGTCTGACCTCTCCTTTCCTGTTTCTACCCTCAGCCCATAATCCTTAGCAGATGAGTGCTCAAACGTTCTTTCTCCAATCGTAATACTATCCTTGACTAGTAATGACACACCCTCCCAACCCCACCTCTTTTACCACTTTCTTTGTTCTTACAGAAACATCTCAATCCCAGAAACAACAATAAAAATTCCTGTCACTGCATGACCAATGTCTCCGAAATGGCCACAACATCATAATCGCAGGCACCAACCCATGCTGCAAGTTCATCCACCTTATTCCGGATGCTCCTGGCGTTGAAGTAGACACAATTCAAACAACTTCTTGATTGCCAGTGCCTTGTTATAACCTTGAAACCTTATTTCTGAACTCTCTACTCGCAACCTCCTGTGTACTTGAGCTGCAATGTAGGTTAAATAGGACAGAATTAAATAGGACCAGGGCTTCCTAGAGGCAGCAGATTATTTATTGTCCGTCACTATACAGGTGAATTCAAAAAGAATGGGTACACAATGAAAACAGACCGCCAATTCCTCAGCAACAAACACAAACAAGCAGACAAAACGCATCCAGAACACCCAGCCAATCTTCCCGACATCAAAGGCATCTCGGAAATGGCTGCCAGACTACACAGACTACTTGGCATCATGGTATTCACAAACCCACGAACACACCGAAAGAGTAGCTGATGAACTTGCAAGACGCCATGTAGACAACAAGCAAAACTAATGTCATTTTCAAACTACCGTGCAAGAACTGTAACAAACACTACATTGGACAAACAGGCAGACAACTAGCTACCAGGATACATGAACATCAACTCGCCACAAAACGACGTGGCTCTCTCTCATTAGTATCCTAACATACAGATAAGGAAGGACACCATTTCGAATGGGATAACTCATCCATCTTAGGACAAGCCAAGCAGAGACACGCACGGGAATTCCTAGAAGTGTGGCATTCCAACCAGAACTTTATCATCAAACACATTGATTTGGACCGTCATTACCAACCCTTGAGAAAACGAACAGGAAATGACACCACCACAGGAAATGACATCACTAACCCAAATAAACTCAAACGTATAAATAAAAAGCAGGAATCATCAGCAGTGCTTCGTCCGGAGTTCACTGAGGATGTTACCCAGTATGGTGATGAAACCTCTGAAAAGAAATATTCCAGCTCAGTGAGCAAACCAGAATCCAAAACATTACAGTATCTGCATTCGGAATATGTTTTTTATTACAACTGCCCGTAATTTTTATCATTAGTAGTGGGACTATTAAGCACAACACATTATTAATAGTTTCTACATTTTTAATGTACAAATACCAAGGGTTGGATTTGATTCCTGTTAGTTCTTTCTCTGACTCCCAAAGGTGGTAGCTGTTGGTTTTTCAGGGTCCTGTGCTGCACAAACCAATGAATGCTGAATCTGAGTAATAATTGAACTGGGGAAATTAGGAATGAAACTGCTGTCTGCAGTTCTCAGGAACGAGACTTGAAAAGTGTGGAGAGAGGGATTTGTACTGCACTTGGCAAAAACCGCGTTGTACTTAATAAATGCCGTCTATCTTCATGTTTATGAGCTAAACTGTCATCGGAAAACACATTATTCAACCCCAGTTTAAGGGGCATCAGTCTGTCAGATTCTGTTATAGATGATTTGCCTCCGACCTCCATCGAAAATGATCACTTATGGTTCTGAAACTCGGATCATAACCTTCACAGACATATCCATCGCCACGATCTCTCTGCTGATCAGGAGAGTATAACGAATCTGGTAAGTACTTTATGGAGAGTACTGAACGTAATAATTAAAATATAAACTCAATTAAGTAAAGGTTATGGAGACTATTTGTAGGTGCACTGGAAGTGTTGACACCATAACGCCAATTTTCTTGTTCTTCCTCTGTTCTTGATTCAGTTTATTTCCAGTTTAATCTATTTCAGGCTGCGGCAGATACAGTTTGATCCATTTGGAAAGAGGAACTTGATATTCCCGCTGGAAATCAGAACTGGAATGAATTTGGTCGAGTGAAAATTGTTGTCTTATTCTCTGCCCTCTTATTTAAGCAGCTGCGCTCCAGATTGAAGTCCTGCTGACCATTTCCTGAAAGAAGCCAGGCTAAAGCTGTGGCTGGCAGCAGTGGAATGCTAACAATTTTACTCGGTAGTTCTGGGTTCGTGCTCAGTATCTGCACTTGCCGTTCCTTCCAGGAAGTGAACCAGTTCGGCCTTCAAGGTAGGAGACAGAATCCGTTGATCTGGTTGGATCCCACCTTCGTAAAATACACAGCAAACATCTGAAGTAACTCACAGAGAGAGAGAGAGAGAGAGGGAGAGAGAGAAACCTGAGGAGCAAACATCTGAGACTTGCTTCACCAGGGTGGATCAGCAGAACGGAAGTTGAAATGGTGTATGTGCGCCAGGCGGGCATCCTGCTATTTGGAGTAAATGGACAGTGGCAGTGTATAAGGACTTTTCTATCAGTGTTTTTTTTTACCTTAACTGGGGAGTTGAATTGGCATTACTGTGAAAATTGAACACCATGTGCTCAGTGGAGTTTGATTTCTTCAAACAATTCGACCTGAGAATTGAAACCATGATTGATTGTGGACAGACATGATTACCGTGTGTGGAATCTCCTGAAAAACCATAGGGCAGTGAATGGATCTGATGTTTGTTGTACACGTGTGGTGTTGTACGGTGATACTCACCACGAATTTTGCTTCCGAACTAGATATAATTGCTGATCTAATGAATGCTTTCTGACAGTTTGAGCTGTCATCCTTTCTCACTTGTGTCACTTTCCTGATTTCGTGCATTGTTATAATCAGCGTCATCCAGCAACTTCAATTTAATTTTTGATGTACTCAACGTTTAATTTATTTTCTTTATGTTCATGATATAAACGTTTCCATTTGATAACATGTTGTCTTATATTCTGTTCAAACCATTTGGCAAGAGGGCTTTAATACATTCATACTGAAGCTTGTGCGGATTTGAATTGAGGTTTACTGAAGATAACTGATAGCATTCAGTTGTGATTGTGACAAGGCGAGACAACAAATCTGTCTGAGAGATCATTCACTTTTAGGTGAGGAGAGCAAACCCAGACAGCTCCAGTTGTAAAGTCATATCGTGACAGGATAAAGAAAAAATCTCCCTTGCCATGTATTTTTTAGAACCCTGATCGCCAGCATGCTAACAAGATTTTATAACAAACAGCACTCTGATTTAAAAACAACCGTTTAACTACTGAGCCACAAATAACACTGATGTAAAATGTCAATCTATCAGCGTGACTAAACAGATTTCAATGAATGAACACCAATGCTGTACGTATCGTGTCCAAAAATATCTACAGGATGTTATCTGCGGCAACAATGCAGTTTCAGCCCTGAGACCCGACACAGCAACTGATGACAATTTCGGACGGACAGGCTGAACTGCAGGTGCCCAAGTTCGATCCCCGGGGTCAGTCTCTCCAGTGATGGGAAGAATTCACGACTGCTCACAGAAACAGATAAAACGTTTACAACACAGAAGGATATAGTTTGGCACAATGTGTCAGTACGCCTTGGTAAAGGGACTCCAGCCCCACACTCTCTGGATTTTCGTTTGTAGGTTACGGACCCTAAGATGTACCCCCACGGTTATTAACTTATTAACCACGGAGTAGAAAGAAGCATCTTTGCTTGCCCTCTACATATTTGTCCCCTGCTTTTCGACCTCTTTGTTTACAGAATGTGTCTTTCCAATGACAACAGCTAGACCCGAATCATAGTTTCCACTGTTATATCAGTGTTTTCAGTTGTAAAGACGAAGTCTTACTTCATAGGAAATGGATTGCAAAGGTGAGACTGGAAGAGGAGGAGATACACAATCACATCTCACTGTACAACTGGTGATAGTACTTCAAGGCGTATGTGCTATTTCACTTGCAGCGAGGTATTGCCAGAGTGGTGCCACAATGTCTTCGTCAGAAGACGTGGATAAAAGTTTTGAACACCCAGAGTTTTGTTTTTAAATCAGACACAAGAATCATGCGTAGTGGAGTCATGCTCAGATAGAAGTGGGTTTTTGTTTTGCAATCAGTTGGGGTTCTCCTTTTTCCTCTGTCTCTCTTTCACACACACACACACACACACATAGACGCTCACTGTCTCTCTCTATCTCTCTCTACTACAATCGAAAAAGCCTAGTTTCTTTCTCTGCATCTGTATTGTTCCTTTCAGCATTTCTTTCTTTTGGACTGGAAGGAAGATTTTGTAACCCTCTATAAGTTCAAAACTTAGCTTTGACAAAGGGGCAGTTAGACTCGAAATGTCAGCTCTTTTCTCTCCTCACAGATGATGCCAGACCTGCTCAGAATTTCCAGCATCTTCTCTTTTGGTAATATGATTTTAAGCTTTCGTTGAATATTTTTTTAAATCTAAGTACTCAAGTTGTTATGGTCGGGAATTGAAGCCAGGTCCCGATTCCATTACCTGGGTCATAGAACATAGAACATAGAACATAGAAGAATACAGCGCAGTACAGGCCCTTGGGCCCTCGATGTTGCGCCGATCCAAGCCCACCTAAACTACACTAACCCACTATCCTCCATATACTTATCCAATGCCCTCTTAAATGCCCATAAAGAGGGAGAGTCCACCACTGTTACTGGCAGGGCATTCCATGAACTAACGACTCGCTGAGTGAAGAACCTACCCCTAACATCAGTCCTATATCTACCCCCCCCCCTTAATTTAAAGCTATGCCCCCTTGTAATACCCGACTCAATACGCGGGAAAAGGTTCACACTGTCGACCCTATCTAACCCCCTAATCATCTTG
This sequence comes from Chiloscyllium plagiosum, assembly GCF_037043375.1. Lineage (NCBI taxonomy): Eukaryota > Metazoa > Chordata > Chondrichthyes > Orectolobiformes > Hemiscylliidae > Chiloscyllium > Chiloscyllium plagiosum. The sequence goes on along the minus strand of NW_028270186.1, from coordinate 20,237,853 downwards.
TACACCTCAATCAAGTCACCCCTAAACCTTCTTTTCTCTAGTGAAAACAGCCCCAAGTGCCTCAGTCTTTCCTCATACGATTTTCCTTCCATACCAGGCAACATCCTGGTAAACCTCCTCTGCACCCGTTCCAATGCCTCCACATCCTTCCTATAGTATGGCATGGTCTTGGGATGAACAGTCCAGTGATAATACCACTACGCCATCGCCTCCCCGGTGGGGCGAAACCGGTTATTTCCTGTGTAGAATTCAGTGTCTAGTGGTGTAATATCAGGATCAGTCACATCAGGATTGATTCCTGATGGAGGGTGTATGTACAACACGTTGATTGTCCTGCTTGTCAGGTGTTGCTTGACGTGCAGTGCTTCTCCAGCAGCACACTGTCGGCCAGAATAAGGGCCAGGATTCCAAGGTTCAGTGCTAGGGCGTAGGCTACTCGTAATAATTATGTAGGTTTAGAGGCAAGATCTTAAAATCATCTCTTCAGTTTGCAGACAACACAAATGCATGACGAGGAGATGGATTTGCTTCGATGTGGTTTGAGTAGTAAATTTCATCACAGAGCTAAAGTGGATCAATGTGAGGATTTTCAAGTAAAAAGAGGAAGGTGCACTATTAACAGAGGAGCAACAGATTGGGAAAGGAGGGAACTGCCAAAAGACCTGTGTGACCTTCGTAAACCTGGGAAAGAAAGTCAACATTGCAGGAGCAGCAGGAGTTGATAAAGGAAAACAGTATGTTGACCTTCACTGAGAGAAGACTGGAGAACAGCGCAAGGACGTCTTGCTGAAATTGTATAATATTGCACAATCTGGTGTCCTTACCTGAGGAAGAATTTCTGGGGATGGATGAAGAGCAAGATAGGTTTATCAGCGTAACACCTACGATGGCAGAATTAATGAATGAAGAATTCATTTAAGACTGTGTTCATTTTACCTTATATGTACGAGGGGATGACTTAGGAAAAATGTACCAAATTCTGGCAATGAAAGTGCAGGGAGGATGTTCTTAATGATCAGATAGTTCAGACCAGGTGTAACAGCCTGAGGGTACACAGACTGAGATGAGGCGAAATGGCGTCATCGAGAGAGAAGGATGATAATCTGATGATATATAACCATCTGTATGCAGTTCCACTGGATTAGAGTCAGAAAGCCATAGAGATGTACAGCACGGAAACAAATAGTTCAGTATCATCCGTCCATGCCGACCAGATGCCTCAACGCAATCTAGTCCCACCCGCCAGCACTTGGCCCATATCCTTCCAAACCATTGCTATTCATATACCTATCCAAATGCCTTTTAATGTTGCAATTTTACTAGCCCCCACCGGTTCCTCTGGCAGCTCATACATGTAATACCCTCTGCGTAAAAATGTTGTCCCTTAGGTCTATCTTATATCTTTCCCCTCACACCCTAAACCTATGCCTTCTAGTTCCAGATTTCCCCAACCCAGGGAGTAAACTTTGTCTATATATTCTATCCATGCCCTTCATGATTTTGTAAACCTCCATAAGGTCAACCATCAGCCTCCGGTGATCCAGGAAAAGCAGCCCCAGCCTGTTCAACCTCTCCCTATAGCTCAAATGCTCCAACACTGACAACATCCTTCTAAATCTTTTCTGAACCCTTTCAAGTTTCACAACATCTTTCTGATAGGAAGGAGACCAGAATTTCATGCATTATTTCAACAGTGGTCTAACCAATGTCTTTACAGGCGCAAGATGACCTGCCAACTTGCCTATCTACCTCCGATTCCACTTTCAAGGAGCTATGAACCTGAACTCCGAGATCACTATGTTCAGCTACTCTTCCTAGGACCTGAACTAAACTCCGTCTGCCACTTTTCAGTCAAATAGCCAATCCGATCAAGACCATGTTATAATCTTCGCTGTCCACTACTCCTCCATCTTTGGTGTCATCTTCACATTTACTAACCATCCCTCTTATGATTACATTCAAATCATTTACATGAATGATGAAAAATAATTGACCCTGCACCGATCCTTGTAGCACTCTACTGGTCACACACTTCCAATCTGAAAAACAACCCTCCAACACCATCTGTCTTCTACCTTTCAGTCAGTTCTGTATCCAAGTCTCTAATTCTCCCTTTATTCCGTGAGATCTAACCCTGCTAACCAGTCTACACTGGGAACTTTGTCGAACGCCTTACTGAAGATCATATAGATCACATCTACTGCTTTGCACTCATCATTCCTCTTTGTTTAACTCACTTGTTTACAGAATTATGCTCCTGCTGAGGAAATGTACGCATTAGGGTAAACATAACTCTGCTTGCCCTTATAACTGCTGAGACGAGCCAACAACTTAGTGGAGTCAATATATAATGCAATGCCAGGAAGAAGATTCCATTAACTCAAGCTAAGATTGATTTGCTCAGTTATTAACTGCGATAGGAAGCAACAGAGGAGAAGGAGAAGGCAGATAAAGGGCTTAAGTCCAGAATGTCGATTTACCTTCTCCTTGGACGCTGCTTGAACTGCTGTGCCTCTCCAGCAACACACTCTCAACTCTGAGTGCAGAACTCACTTTCTACTAACAATTGAGATACCCGATTGCAGAGAAATGATTTGCAAATAGTAACGGCACTAGACTATACAGTCCTTTGAGCCTGCTCTGCCATTGAATACGATCCCAGCTGGTCGTTCAACACAGTCCCACGTTCACGCATTCCCTCCCATGTTCCCTAATAGCTCTATTTCCCTTCTTTTCCTAGACGTGCAAAGTTGTGTCCACAACTTGTATGACTTCAACCTAATCTACACATCCCTCAATTTTCTGCCATTTTTGTGATTACCCACCAGTCGTTTAAATGTCCCTAAGTCTCTGACTCTACTACCACTGGTGGCAGTACATGCTAAGCACCCACCATTCCCTGCATAAAGAACGTACCTTTGACATCTCCCCTATACCTTGCTCCAATTATCTTAAAATTATGTTCCCGCGTGACAGACATTTCAGCCCTGAGGAAAGTCTCTGGCTATCTACTCTATCTCAGCCTCTCATTAGTTTTCATGCCTTTATCAAGTCACGTCTCTTCCTTCTTCTCTCCGATGTGAAAAACCTAGGTTCACTCCGCCTCTCTTCATAATACAAACTCTACAATCCAGGCAGCATACCGGTATATCTCTTTTGCACCTTCTCTAACGCATATATATCCGTCCAACAATGAGATAACCACAAATGGACAAAATATTCCACATGTTGCCAAACCAAGCTTTTAAAGAGCTGCAGGAACTCAATCTTCTTTTCTTTAAAGGAAAAACACCATACGCTTTATTAACAATCCTATAAGTGTGGGTAGCAACTTTAAGGATCTACGTGCATGCATCTCAAAGTCTGGCTGTTCATCTATATTGCCAAAAATCCTGTCTTTAAACGTATATTCACCATCAAAATTCTACTTTCCAAAATGAACCATTTTGCATTTATTGAGGTGGAACACAAGATGCCACTTCTCCACCAGGCTCTCTATCCTTTTAATGTCTTATTACAGCCTTAAAAACAGCCCTTGATACTATTTATGACACTTCCGAAATTTGTTTCATTGGCATACTTTAGATTAGATTAGATTAGATTAGATTACAGTGTGGAAACAGGCCCTTCGGCCCAACAAGTCCACACCGACCCGCCGAAACGAAACCCACCTATACCCTTACATTTACCCCTTACCTAACACTACGGGCAATTTAGTATGGCCAATTCACCTAACCTGCACATCTTTGGACTGTGGGAGGAAACCGGAGCACCCGGAGGAAACCCACGCAGACACGGGGAGAACGTGCAAACTCCACACAGTCAGTCGCCTGAGTCGGGAATTGAACCCGGGTCTCTGGCGCTGCGAGGCAGCAGTGCTAACCACTGTGCCACCGTGCAGCCCACTTTCCACTCCACTCTTCCACTTATTCATCTAAATCATTTATAAAAACTTGCAAAGATGAGAGGCCCAAGAACACGTCACTGCGGAAGGCCAATAATCCATCCACTGCCACTCACTGTCTCTTTTTGGCCAGCCAATTCTGTGCCCAGGCAGCAAAATTTCCATGTATCCCATACTATCTAAATTTCTGAATGAGCCTATCGTGGGGAACCTTATAAAATGCCTTACTCGAATCCATATGCACCACATCCACTACTCGACCATCGGCAACCTGACTCGTTATATCCTCAAAAATCTCAATAATAACTTAAGAGGCATGACCTGTCCCTTAAGAAGCCATGCTGACTATGGTTTATCAAACTATGTTTGAACAAATAGACAGTAATCCTGTTTATACGGACTATGGCTTGGTAATGTGTGATTTTGAACTTTGTCTACCCAAGTCCACTACTGCCCTATCCACATCATGCAAGAGCAAGTGTTTCTGTCAGTCCAATATCTGTCCTGGGAGAGTGTGATGCAACCAGTGAGGGGCTTCTTGGTATTTTGCGTTTACATATTTGGTTTTAAAAGAGGAAAGGGCTGTTTTCCAAACTGAGGTCCTGTGGTGAACACATGTATTGGTGTTGAGTCCGTTGCTATTTTTCATTTATATGTAAAGAATTTCTATGGGAACATAGGAACATATTGGGAACATATGGGAACATATTGGTCCCATGTATGAGATGAGCTGCCAGAGGAAGTGTTGGCGGTTCCTAAAATTATAACATTTAAAAGACATTTGTGTAGGTATATTAATAGGAAGAATCTGGAGTGTTATGGGCCAAGTGCCCGGAAATGGGGAGAGATAAATTTAGAATGGCAGATCCGTGCTTGACCGAAGGTTAAGCTATATAACTTTGTGAATCTATGGCTTATAATCCTTTCCATCACAGTCGTAAGGTTAGCTGGTCTGCAATTTCCAGGAATTTCGCTATTGCCTTTCTTGAACAGAGAAACAAAATTCGCCTCTCTCAAATGATTCAGTCCTTCTGCTTGGAGAGTGAGGATGCAAAGATCATCGATAGAAGCGCAGCAATTACTCTTGATTAGATTACTTACACTGTGGAAACAGGCTCTTCAGCCCAACATTACTCTTTTCACGGAATTACCTTGGAAACCTCTCGTCAGGTCCTGGGAACTCATCCATCCGAATGCTTCCCAGAAATTTCCGCACATCCACTTACTTAATATCAAACTGTCCAAACCTATTAACCTGTTCCATAGTTTTCTCATGATCAACAAGATCCGTCTCTCTGTCGTGAATCCAGAAGCAAAAAAAAAAAAACAATTTAGGGCCGCTGCTACCTCGACAGAATCCAGACACAAGTTCTCTCCAATATCTAATTTTGGCCCTCCTCTCTTAATGTAGATTACTTATTCCTCACGTTATTGTAGAACGCCTTTGAGTTTGCCATATGTCTTCCGGACAAGGCTTTTTCGTTTCCCCTCCTAGCTCAACCCAGTCTATTTTTTAGTTCTCTCCTACGTGCCCTGTAATCCACTAAAGCTGTGCCAGATCCTTGATTCCTCAACCTTAAGTAAGCTTCTTTCTTCCTCTTGACGAGAAATTCCTCTTCTCTCACCATCCATAGCTCCTGGCGTTAACATTTCTTGCCCATCTCAGTATGATACTCGCAATAAGTGTTCCTTGAACAGCATGCACATATCTGTTGTGGGTTTCCCGTGGAACGATTGTTTCCAATTCTCCTGTCTAATAGCAGTATAATTGCCCCTCCCCAATTAAATACATTCCTTTGCAGTCTTTTGCTATCCCTCTCAATGGCTATGGTGAAGGTAAGGTCGTTGTGGTCACTGTCACTGGTATGTTCTCCCACCAAGGATCTGACTCCTGACCTGGCTCATTGCTTTGCAATAAAGCCATTATGACATCCTACCATATCCCCACTCCCCCACCCCACCCCACCCCAGTCCTGCACACCCGGTCGGCCAAACTACATGTTGTGCAAGGAGTCATTCTCAGTCACATCTGACAAAATCGGCTCCACTAAGATAATCGGCACTAAGGAGGTTCCAATCAATACTGGGGAAGGTGAAGTCACCAAAAACAATTCTGTTGCTTCTGCCCCTTTCCAACAATCTGATTACCATGCTGTTCTTTCATTTCTCTGCTGTTATTGGGGAGGGTGGGGTGCTAAAGCAAACAATTTGACAACTCATTTACTGTTACGGACTTCCACCCCAAATGACTCAGCAGAGAAATGTGCCTCAAAAATCGCCTTTCCTCCAGCTGCGATGCGCTCTCTAATTGACAATGCTATTCCCCTCTTGTTTTACCACCTCCCTGCTTGATTGTTTGTTTTTAAACAGATCTAAATTTCGGAAAGATCAACAAAACTTTCTGATCTGTAGTTGGCATCCAACTGCCAAAACATGTTAAAACCCTCCCCAAGTGGTCTATCAATTCACTCGCCCAGGACATTGGAGCCTCTCCAATTTAAGTGCAACCCGTCCTTCCTGTACAGAATCCACCTTCTCCAGCAGCACTTCAAAGAATAATTTGATTAAAAATATACAGGCTGGATTTGCTGGGACTTGTTTCCTTGGAATATGGTGATTGGGAAACAAGTACAGTTTCCTCTCGGTGGACGTGTTCAAAACTTGGCAGTATACTTTTAAGATGAAAAGAGAAAGATATGTAAATTACAAACGGGCAATATTCTTACTCAGGAAGTAGTTATTATGGGGAAAATAGATACAGGTTATTTGACAACATTGAGAAGACGTTTCTGTAAGTAGGTGTAAGCAGATTTGAACTGAAATGTGTCGCATGTAATCAAGTGTGTCTACGCTTGTTTATTAAAATGGAGAACGTGAAGTGGTTGGACTGACAGCTAACTTTCCGTGCTGTATGACACTATCAAATATCCTGGCAAGCTTCGTTGCTTTCTTTGTTTTGTCAAATAAGTGTCTTTACTTGACTCTGTGTCATTTCGGTGCTTGGGGGATGAAAATAAAAGTTTCAGTTTTGTAGCATAGATACGAATAAACTGACCTTGTTGAATTGTTCGTCAGCTAAGGTCATTGTGTGTTTAATAAATTAAGTCTTTTGTGTGAGACACAAAATCGGTGTTTGTAATTAATTATTCACAAGGTATGTGATTGTTTAGTTTTAAAATGTGGTTCAAAATTACGTAAACCATTATTGGGATCTTTGATGTGTTTATATTACAAAATGAGTTACAAATCACAACATACAGAATCACCGAAGTGCTGCCGGCCCAACAGTTCTGCACTGACTGCTCAAATGAACATCATTGTTGAGAACAAAAAACAATGTAACCGAGAACGTTACAGCGCAGTCCAGGCCCTTTAGACCTTGATGCGAGGCCAACCTGTGAAACCAATCTGAGCCTAAAATCCCTGCCTGTTACTAACATTCTTGGACACTCTTCCAAGTCAAATAATCTTGCAAAGTCATTTCGAATTTCTTGAATACCTGCAATACCAGTCCATAGAAGGTTCATATGGTTACAAGTGTTTATGGAAATACTATCGTCGGAGAAGAGGGTGAGGAGCTGGAATCTTTGGGATTCAGCAGAATGGGACGTAAACGTGGGTATGAACCAAGGAGGTAGGATGGAGGTAAATATGGACAGAAATATTCTTCCTCCTCGTGAATGAATCTAGGACCAGACAGAGTGATCTCAGAGTAAAGGATCGCAGATTTAGGACAGAGTAATGAGCAATTGCTTCACTCAGTGGACACTGAATCTGTGGAATACATCGCTGCAGAAAGTTTTCGAAATTGGGCTGTCAAAGATATTCGAGAATGAACCACAGACTGTTATTCGAGTATATAAACAAGTATTATGGAGAAAAGAGAATTACGGGGAGCTGTGATTAGCAGACCACCAATCATTGAAGTGAATGGCAGAATCGATGCGATAATACGCATTGACAATTGCTGCTTATGCATGTTCTGGTCGAAATAACAGCCATTGGAACACTCCTCCTGTCTTTGTGGTGACAACGAAGACTTCAAATACCTTTTAAGGAAGGGATAGAAAGAATCCTGCAAAACAAAAATAAGAAGAAATGGTTGTCAGGGTGGATTAGAATTCAGCTTTGAGATTGCAGTCAGCTCAGCCGTGTCCGTAATGAATTATGGGGATAGTGAAGATTGATACCAAGACTAATTTCTTTAAGATCACCACTATGCATATCTCCGAAAACACACAGTGTTATCAATGTTATCCACGCAGTGAACTCACGTGCCATTTATCTGCACCCAACAGCACGGACACTTTCCTGTCCCATAACAACCTCTAAACATAGCAGGGTCCCAGTTAATAAAATGTGCAATAGCCCCTAACTTCAGGTTAAATCACAACATAGTAATTTATTCCAGGGAAACGAGGAAAATGTCGGAGACGCAATCTGAAGCATGCACTGAACATCTTCCCGCACTTTCCTGTACTAAGAACACTCCACATTATTCCTGTTGATGGGCTTATGCTCCTGTTCCTCAGATGCTGTCTGACCTGCGGTACATTTTCAGCACCTATTTTCGATCGTCAGCTCCAGCATCTGCAGTCCTTACATTGTCAACCTTACTACCCAATCCTAATCATGGATCACTAAATGTAAACCTATCCTAACTAGCTCACTATCCTACTCGCCACAATCACACTCACACAGAGATAAATGCCAGCCGTTCTTCAATAACCAAACTCCTCAAAACAATCGCACTATTGCTGATGTTTGAAGGGTCGTCATGCTGAATGACACTTGCCTGCAGTTTGATCCAGCTATTTGTGTATAACCAACAACATGTTTGCCCTCTAATATACACTCATGTGATGTGTGAGTTGCTGGTGTGACAATAATTATTGTCAGTTACAAGTTGTCCTGAGAAGGTGATGGAAACTGATTCGGTCCGTCTGGTGCAGGGAACCCCGCGGTACTGACAGCGAGCAAATTCCAGGATTTTGACCAAGTGACACTGAAGGAGCAGTGATATAATTCTGTGTAAGAATGATGAGTGAACAGGAGGGGAACTTGTAGTGCTGATGTTCTCAAGCAAATGTTCTCTTGTCTTTATACTTGTCATGATTTTGCATGGTAATGCCAAAACCATTTTTTAAAAATAACTACAATGCATCGTGAATATAGTATTCTTTGCTGAAATAAATTTTGATGATGATGAGTTTCTTGTGCACTGTTGAAACTGCAGTCATTGGGAAAGTCGTGAAGATTCTGACAAAGTTTTGACTTGTCAATGTGGAATAGCATTGAGGAGTCAGAATGTACGCAGTATTCAGAACGTCTGAGCTGCTCGTGGAGGTCGTGCACTTGTCTGAGTAAACCACGTCAGCTTCCACTCAATGTTAACCCCTACGACGATGTTTCTGGACTCAGGGAATTCATAGATAACTAGATAAGCGTCATGACAGGCTTGGAAAATTAAAAAAAAATTAGACGCAGAACTTACATGGACAACGTGTTATGTTTGAAAAGCTCTAATACGTGCATTCAATGAACAGGTACGTCAAAGCACTGGAGTAAATCATAACCTGGCAGTGATTCAGAGAGATTACAATTCATCGCGATTGTACAAGAGGGGACAACTCTCTCGAAAAATGATTGAGACATTTACACTTCCAAGTTTTGTTTTGTCCTAAGGCAAAGGCGATTCACTTATTTGTATTGTTGTCATTCGTTGAAATACAAAGGCTTGAAGATATTGGCAATACGTGAACAGCCACGTAATGGAGTATTACCATTCTTATAGAGCCTGGTGTATATCTGAAGTATAGGTAGTGAGAGCGTGGTGAACAAAACTTCAATAGGGAAGAAATGAGGAAGAACCACAAAGAGAATTGAATGAGTTAGTGTTGGAGAGATGAGGAGTTGTGCAATTTACTCATCAGGTCTGCCACAAATCTGAAGAAGACTGTGCAAATGTCCAAAATCTGTTTGGCTCATTTTGATTGTGTGAAACGCTCATCTATCTGTTTCCAACTAATGATAGTGCGATACAAAAGTACTCAACCAAACAGGCCTATGTTGACCCTCTGAAACTCAGTCATTGACTAAAATTGGATGAAGTCCATCATTGCGTGGTCTTGAGCCAAAACTGGGAATTTTGTCAGACCATTTTCAGGGGACGTTTTCACAGATTCCAACTCTGCTTAGTTACTTCATATGATCAGTGCAGTGCATTCATAAGGGAGTCTGTATTTTTCCACTTCATTCCCCACACTAAACATCTTTCAGCGTCAGAGGATTACTTCAGCTCTCGGCATTTGTTTGCTCTAAATTTTCAACGAGAAGCAAAAAACACTTTAGAATATTGGGCAACACGAATGTCCCCACGGAGATGCCTGTGAGTATACTATTAAGGTCCCGCTAATCGGCCATCACAGAAGCAAACTGAGGGGGATTGCCTACAGAAGCAAGAGACACATTACTGCGCACTGAAAATGCGCGATCTGATTCGAACTGTGAGGAAAATATTTTACGTGGTCATAGCCGTCATTGGGTTACCTGGTGAGTAAAGACAATCTCCGAGGCAATTCAAATCTGTGCCTGACAAAGTTCCGCGATTGTCCAGAAAGCAAAAATGTTACCTGCAACAGCACATTGGGTCGAATATCCCGGCTCTCATCCCGTAGTTTCACTTTGCTTCCACTATTTCAATGTCTCCCCACCATGTTATTGCGCTCAGTGGTGGACCATTCCATGAGGATCAAAATCGCCGAAGAATATCATGTGAAGTACTGTAATCAATTGCACAGAGACTGAATACTAGGAAATTGGGATTTTATACCTCATTCGTAAAGAGGCAGAAACCAATTTTAAAAAATAAACTTAAAAAAACATTTCAAAAAAAGAATCTCATAGATTTAACAAAAAAAACAACCGGACAGAAGAGGTTCTTGCCATCAGAAATGCTGCTTAAGGCTAGACTGCACAGTTAGCTGGGGCAGGCTGGTGTCGACAGCGAGATCTTTCAGTTGTTTCGACGAAATACAGGAAAAGAATTTTGGATGTGTTTGAGACATGAGAGGAAACTCTTTCAGGCACAGTATACACAGTACGGAAGCTTGGCATTTGAGCCAACTGTCTGTAACAATCTTAAAGCTCCACACAGCTCTCTGTCTTCCACATCTTCCTGGACACTTATGAACATTTGAACACATCTTTTCATTTCGGGCGGCGTCATGCAGAATGCTCATCCTCTCTTGCCAGTGTTTTGTAATGCTTATTACACAAAACATCAAAAGTTCAACAGCCTCAGAGAAAATGGCATCTGCTTTTGTGTTCTTTCTGGTATGTAATTGCTCTGTCTGCTATTGCTGAGTGTAGGATTGTTACTTGTGTCGAAGGGGCTGGGGCTTAAAGCAGTCATCTCGTTTTAACAAGAATGTTGCAATTTCAGGAATTGGAGTTGCTTGAACTGAAATTACCCTGAATGAATCAAATAGTTTCTGATCTGCCTGTGCATTTCCTCCTCAGTCAAAATCTTACTGAGCCGCTGTCCTCTTGTATACAGTGTGTTTCATGCTTATGTTACACATATATTAAAACTGGAGGTGTGAGATTCAGTGTCCTGTTGATTCACATTATTGATTAGATAACTAATTACTTTAACACGTTTGTGTTGATGAAGTCGAATCCATACCACTTAGCCTCAGTAATGAAGCATATTGGCCTGCATTGATCATTTTCCCCCTTCTTCCTCTCTTACAGTCAATTTAGTGACGGTTGGGATCCTATTTCGGGATACGTGTGGACTATCTTCCTGCAGCAGACGCTACCTGCTCACCATGGCAGTGGTGGACCTATTGGTCGTTATCATTGAGATCATACTCAGTCGAATCAATCATGATTTTTTTCCACCATCATTCCTGGACATCACCCCTGTATGTAGTATTCGTTATGCTCTGCGCCGTCTACTCATAGATTGTTCTGTCTGGTTCACAATTGCTTTCACCTTTGATCGATATGTCACCATTTGTTGTGCGAAACTGAAAACTAAATACTGCACTCAAAGAATTGCAACCGTGGTTCTCGCAACAACCAGCAGTCTGTTGTTTGTAAAAAATATCCCTATCTACTTCAGATTTGAACCTTATGAAATCATCAGTAATGTACCATGGTACTGTATGAATTCAGATGCATATTATTATGACCCTGTGTGGAGAGGATTTAACAACTTTGAAAAGATTCTAACACCAATATTCCCTTTTGGTTTAATTCTGTTCCTCAACACTCTGACAGTCAAACACATTTTAGTAGCCAGTCGAGTCCGGAAAGCTCTGAAGGTTCAGAGTAAGGGAGAATATTCCAGCGACCCAGAGATGGAAAGTAGAAGACAGAGTATAATTTTACTCTTCGTCATATCTGGCAACTTCATTTTTCTGTGGATTTGGTATATTTTATATTATTTCGATGTTGATGATCCTTTAGATCGAGATGGTGAATACATATTTAAACAAGTTGCCTACATGCTGCGGAATTTGAATTGCTGCACGAACACCATTGTCTATGTGGCATCTCTATCCAAGTTCAGAGCGAAGCTCAGGAACCCACTGGAAGCTATTTTTGCATAAGTAATTCAACCAAATAAAAATTAAAGCAACTGAGAGCCACACTGGGAGTGGTCGATCACAAAAGAAAATTAGCCTTCTGGAGTAAAGAAACGTCAAAGAGCTGTTATCAATTGACAAGAGGAGACAGGCAGTTGGAGAACCAGCATAATATTGGTAAGACTATCGAATATCGAACACTACAGGTTCAAAAAAAAGAGAAGGCTGTCGGATAACCTGAGACAAATGAAAAGGAGGAAATATTCACTTTAAGGAACAGCATAACAGTAGCAATAAGGGTCACACAGAGACCCAGACGGAAAAAAAATATATAAGAAATAGATATAGCAGGAGTTATTTCAGCCCTTGAAGGAGATGCAACATTCAAAGAGATCTTGGTGGATCACCTGTCACAACACTGCTTTCTTGCACCATCTCCAATTCAGTTGTTGTTAAACTGTGGAAATTGAACAATCCTAGCGCTGAACTTAAAATATGAGTTATGGAAATAAGCGGGGGAGTCAGACATGCTAGAGCAAATTCAGCAAAGTGCAAGATCTGGATTTCAGTTGAACACAGATAAAAAGTCGAGCTGCTTCGTGAAGGACAGGGCAAGATCGATAGCTTCTCATGCATTTGCACTTGTTGTCAGATCTTATGTCTGCCAAGGGAAAGAACGATATGTTCACCATATTAAATGCTGTGCACTGTGTCTTTGTGTCGTTTCACTAATAATTCTGATGACATTCACTTTGAGAAATAACTTTTGAATCTGAATTCGTTCCAAATCTGCTGGTATGTCAAGGCTGTCACTCCCTGTGCGTTCGAGTCAGACTCAGGGTTTTTGCTCGAGAGTATGGTTCTGGAAAAGCACAGCAGGTCAGGCAGCATCCGAAGAACAGGACAATGAATATTTCGGGCATGAGCACTTCATTAGGGTTTATGCGACAATTTATACAAAACCAACTGCTGAGCTGGGGTTGAGCCTCACACATCCCACAATGGATTAACAGGGCATTAGCAAATGCACAGCTGTCTGATACCGAAATCACACCACTTCCCAATTATCAAACCGTCCTGTCTGCTCGCTGTCCATTCTCAGATGCCTTTTTGACTGTTACGTTGATATACACAGGCTTACCCTTGTTCACCAATTCTTCCTTAACATGCTTCCACTCAACCAAACTTCTATAACTCCAAATGTGACAATCCCCTCCTCCACTCAGTTTGCTTATCCTTCTCTCTGTAACATGCTTTAGTCTGGCAAATACACAGATTCTGTACACATGGTCAAATTCGCATCACTGGCAATTCATACATGTTTTCAGCTCTTCCATCCGCTGCAACGCTGTACAGCACAACAAAAATCCATATTTTTAAAGGCCCCCTAAACTGCGCCTGTTCCTAAATTTACACCGTGTTGACACCTACTAAAATCTCGACACATCTCTAGCTGCTGCTCTCGTCCGTATCTCCATAAACACTACGAGTTCGCGAAGCCCTCACGTTGCAAGTGACGCCCCATAGAACTGAGAATGTTTCCAATCTGCAAAACATCCGCCATCCATAACAACACACAACGCAACCTCCCCTGCTTCCTTAAGCGCCTCTTCCTCTGTGAACTCGTCCATCTACACAAGTTCTCCGAATTCCTGTAATCGCTTCCAGCCACAACAGTACTCGTTGTTTATGTAATCTTGTTCAGGAAAGTAGCACTGACGAAGATCACAAGTTTATCTGCAGATACAATCTTCCCAATACCGTTTATAAACTCAGGCTGTCGCGATCTATGCAACCTTCACAACCTGCCAAACAACTGACAATCTTTATAACCTCCTCGAGCCATTATTGTCTACTCTATCGTTGTACATATCTTTGGAACAAAATAATCGTTCCTTTCTCTGTAAAACTCTGAATTAACTCCAGCCGTTCTGCCATCTGTGACAAATGCTACGCTGTTCAAACGCACCTATACCTGTATTCATCCATTCCAGGTTCCACGACATATGCAAGTCATTCAGTTCCAACAATGTACTCTTAACAGTGCAGCTTCCACCAGTTGTGATGGCACGACTTACTTCTGAACAAATAATATATTCAACAATAGGGGCGGCACGATGGCTTAATGGTTAACTCAGCTGCCTCACAGCGCCATGAACCCAGGCTTGATTCCCACCTCGGATGACTGTCTGTGTGGAGTTTGTACATTCTCCCCGTGTATATGTGGGTTTCTTTTGGGTGCTCCAGTTTCCTCCCACCGTCCAAAGGTTTGCAAGTTAGATTGGATTGGCCATGGTAAATCGCCCGTATTGTGTGGTGCATTAGTTAGGGGAATGGGTCTGGATGGTTACTTTCCGGAGTGTCGGTGTATACTTGTTGCACCAAAGGTCCTGTTCCACAGTGTCGGAATTTTAATCTAATCTAAAAAAAATCTAATTGCCAAAATAGTGGCAATCGCTGGGACTATCAAGAGCTCTATACATTTCTGATCACTCCTCATTGTTACTGAAGTGTAACATTTCAACATAATCAACATTTCGCATCGCATTTGCGAAGAGTTGGCTCACTGCAGCCAACTCTTCGCAGACAGTTTCACTGCATTCACCACTGCAGATTTCTCTTGCCACATTGCAACACTATGATGTTGATTCAAGCCTCTCCTTGTGGACCATTTTATCATAATGCTAATTGCAGACAGCTCCACACAGCCATTTCCATTTCTATTTGACTGCAGAGCCATCAAAATCCCTAATTTGTAAATGACAAGGTACACTTCCCAAACATTTTCACTGCGTTTACACTCCAGGCCACTCACCGTAGCCCTAGTGACTTTAATTGTGATGCTGATTGCTTGCCCTTCTTCCCAGACTGCTTAATTGAAAGGCTGACTTCAGGCAACTCATCCTCCGTTAATTTAGATTAGATTCATTACAGTGTGGAAACAGGCGCCTCGGCCTAACAAGTCCACACCGACCCTCCGAAGAGCAACCCAACCCAGACCCATATCCCTACATTCACCTCTGACTAATGCACCAAACACTGCGTGCAATTTAGCATGGACAATTCACCTAACATAATTTAATATGAGGAATACTTCAAATCACTCTTCCAACCCCTTTTTACTTCTTTGCCCATTGCCGAACACTCTCCTCACTCTGCTACACTGTGTTGCTGAATTCAGTTGACACTTTGCGGACTGAACGTCTGCATTTCTCATCGCACGGCATTCTTCCCACATTTTTGTCTGACAGTTAAACTGGGCCTTGGTGAGGCCACAACTTGAATATTATGTGCAGTTTGGTCTCCCGTCTAAGGAAAGACATTCTGCCAAGAGGGAGGGAGGAACACCGAAGGTCCGGGTTGTCGCCAATCGCGTTTACAGGATTCTGAAGGGAGTGCGTGAGCAGTCAGAAACCGTGGTGCGTATTGACACCAAAGATATAGCCAGGAAAGGGATTGACGATCTGAAAAGTGACGACAGAGAGCTATGTTGGACACTGAAGAGCAGCCCGAGCAGAATAGTGATCTTGGGTTTGGTACTGGTGCCACTAAATAGTGAGGTAAAGAATAGTCAGCGAATGCAGCTTAACACGTGGCTGCGAGGCTGGTGCAGGAGGGAGAACTTCACATATCTAGAACATTGGGGCACCTTCTGGCAAGGTGGGACCTGTACATGAAGGATGGGTTGCACCTGAACTGAAGGGACATAAATGACTTGGGTGGGATGTTTACACGTGTGGTTCAAAAGGGTTTAACTGAGTTTGACAGAAGGGTGGGAATCAGAGCCACATGTCTGAGAGGGGGCAGTTGCTAATGGAGAAGTGACAGGAGATAGTGAATCTATCGGGAAGGATTCTGACGCGATTAAGCAAGTGAATCAGTTAAAATGTGTCTGCTTTAATGCAAAGTGTGTCAGAAATAAGAGTGATGAACCTACGGCATGGATCAGTACTTGGGGCTATAATGTTGTGACCATAACGGAGACGTGGGTTTCACTGACGCAGGACTGGTTGCTTGATGCTGCAGGATTTAGAAAATGTAAAAAAGAACAGGGAGGGTGGAAAAAGAGGAGGGGGTCAAAGTTTGTGCGAAGATTTGTAGCTCGGGTGCTCATTGTTGTGGTTCTGTTCGCCGAGCTGGGAATTTGTATTGCAGACGTTTTGTCCCCTGTCTAGATGACATCGTCAGTACGTGGGAGCCTCCTGTGGAGGGCCTCTGTGATCTTTTCTCCGGCATTTATAGTGGTCACTATAAATGCCAGAGAAAAGATCACAGAAGCGCTTCACAGGAGGTCCCCACGCACTGAGCATGTCACCTAGACAGTGAAAGAAACGTCTGCAACACAAATTCGCAGCTCGGCGAACAGAACCACAACAACAGAGGAGGGGGTGTAGCATTGTTAATCAGAGTGCGCCTCACAGCTACAGAAAGAAAAGCTGTTGAGGAAGGTTTGTATACCGAGTCAGTATGGGTGGAAGTTAAGAACAGCAAGGAAACAGCCACCATATTCAGCGTTTTCTACAGACCCCCTAGTAGCAGTAGAGAGATAGAAGAACTCATAGGCGGGCGGATTTTGGAAAAGTGCTGATGTAGCAGGATTGTTGTTATGGGTGATTTCAACTTTCCCATTATCGACTGGCACCTCCTTAGTGCAAATGGTTTGGTTGGAACGGTTTTTGTCAGGTGTGTTCAGGAGTGTTTCCTTACTTAGTATGTAGACAGACCAACGAGTGAAGAGGCCATTTTGGATTTGGTGCTCTGCAATAAGCGAGGACAGGTGTCAGATCTCGCAGTGCGAGAACACTTTGGTGACAGTGAGCACAACTGTCTCACATTTGCCATTAGCCATGGCGAGGGAAAGGAGCAGTTACCGAGGGAAAATCTTTAATTTGGGAAAAGGAAATTACGACGCTATCAGGAGTTCGGAAATGCAGACTGGGAGCAATTGTTCCACAGAAAGGGCACAGCTGACATGTGGAGCAGTTGTTGTGAGTGATGCACAAATTTGTTCCTCTGAGATAGGTAAGAAGGGGTAAGATTAAGAAACATTCGATGACGAGAACAGAAGAGTTTTCGTCAAAAAGGAAGACGGCAGCTTATGTAAGATGTAGGAAGTAAGGATCGAGCACAGCTTTAGATGATTACAGGCTTGCGAGAAAGGACCTCAGACATGGACTGAGGAGATGCAGGAGGGGGCACGAAAAGGCCTGGCAAGAAGGGTTAGGCAGAACCCAAAGGCATTTTTCTCATACTTGCGGAATAAGAGAATGTTCGGGGAGAAAATAGAGCCGATCAGGGATACGGTAGGGGACATGTCTGTGGAGTCTGAGCAGATCAGGAAGGAAGGGACCTTGTTGTGAAAGAGAATTTTGAGGAGCTGGGATACCTACTTGACCAGATCAAGATTGATGAAGGTGATGTGCTGGAATGTTTGGCAAACATTAAGATTGATAAGGCCCCAGAGCTAGAACAGATGTATCCTAGGCTGTGCCGCGAAGCGAGAAAGGAGTTTGCTAAGCCGCAGTCGAAGATCTTTGCCTCCTCACTCACCATGGGAGTCGTACCAGAGGATTGGAAGGAGGCGAGTGTTGTTCCACTTTTCAGCAAGATTAATGGGGTAATCCCTGGCAATTACAGACCAGTCAGTCTTACGTCTGTGGTAAACAAAGTTTTGAGTATAATTATGAGGATTTATGACTACTTTGAAAAGCATAGCGTGATTAAGGGCAGTCAGCATGGCTTTGTGAGGGGCAGGTCGTGCCTTACAAAACTTTTTGAGTTCTTTGAGGAGGTGACAAGACAGGTCGACGAAAGTGGAGCAGTAGGTGTGGCGTATATGGACTTCAGCAAGGCATTTGATACGGTTCCCATGGTCGGCTCCCTCATAAAGTCAGGAGGTATGGGATACAGGGAAAGTTGGCTACCTTGATTCAGGATTGTTTGACTGGCAGAAGGCAGAGTGTGGGTGTAGATGAAAAGTATTCTGCCTGGAGGTCAGTGTTGAGTGGGGTCCCGCAAGGCTCTGTTCTTGGGCCTCTGCTCTTTGTAGTTTTTATTAACGACTTGGATGAGGAAGTTGCAGGGCGGGTTAGTAAATTTGCAGATGACACAAAGGTTGGAGGTGCCATTGGTAGTATTGAGGGCTACTTCAGGCTTCAGTGCGGCATAGACAAGATGTAGAGCTGGGCTGAGCATTGGAAAATGGAGTTCAACCTGGATAAATGCGAGGCAATGCATTTTGGAAGGTCGTACTGAAATGCTGAATATAGGAGTAAAGACAGGATTCTTGGCAGAGTGTGGAAACAGAGGGATCTTGGTGATCAAGTACATAGCTCCCTCAAAGTTGCCATCCAAATGAATAAGGTTGTTAAGAAACCATATGGCATTTTGGCTTTCTTTAATAGGCGATCGTGTTTAAGAGCTGCGAGGTCTTGCGACAGCTCTACAAGTCCCTAGTGAGACCACACTCGGAGTATTTCATCCCCTTCTTGTCGCCTTTCTATAGAAAAGATACAGAGGCTTTGGAGAGGGTGCAAAGAAGGTTTACCAGGATGCTAGCTGGACGAAGGGCTTTTCTTATGAAGAGAGGTTGACTGAGCTCGGAATTTTCTCTCTGGAGAAAGGAGGAAGATAGGTTGCCTGATCAAGGCATACAAGATAATGAGAGTAATGCATCAAGTCAATAGCCAGAGTCTATTCCCAAGGGGAGGATTGACTGGCACGGGGAGTCATGGTTTTGAGATATTAGGGGAAAGGTATAAAGTGGACATCAGAGGAAGGTTCTTTATGCAGTGAGTTGTGAATGCATGGAATGCATTCCTACTGGTGGTGGTGGAAGCAGAGTCATTGGGGACATTTAAGTGACTGCTGGACATGCATATGGATCGCAGCGAATTGACGGGTGCGTAGGTTAGGTTATTTTATTTTCCATTAAGATTAATCCTCGGCAAAATATCGTGGGCCAAAAGGTCTGTTCTGTGCTGTATGTTTTTATATTCTATGTTCGCTTGTTATTGTGAGAGTCCAGCGAAAGTTCCTCTATGATGCTGACAGCAGATTACATTTCAGAGACTGCTTACCTGAATTCTGACTGCAATCCGCTTCCTACACCTGGTTTCACTGCGATGCTAACTTCAGGCCAATGTTCTCAAACAGCTTCACTGACATGATGACTTCACACCACTCTTCCTGGACTATTTCGCACTGGAGCCAACTTCATGTAACTGTAGACCTTTCTTTGTGAACATTATTACTGCAGCACTGACTGAAGGCCAGTATTTCTAGTATGCTTCCCTGTGTTTGTCATTGGAGAATGCACTTCCAAACTGCTGCTTTGCGTTCGTTCGCTTCAGCCCATGCTCCCTTCCACTCTACTGCAGATTGCAGGCCACTCTTTCCATACTGTTTCCCTGTCATGATGGACTTATGCCCGAAGCATTGATTCTCCTGCTCCTCGCATGCTGCAGGATATGCTGTGCTTTTCTATTACCATACTCTCGACTCTGATTTGCAACATCTGCAGTCCTCCCTTTCTCCCTGCTTCCAAATGATGCTGACTTCAGGTCACAGTTACCAGTGTGGCTTCCTGAGACGCTCACAGCATTTCACCCTTCGCATGTACCTTCGCTGCGATGCTGCCACGAGGCCATTCTTGTTATTGTGAGAATCCAGTGAAAATATACAACGCTGTTTCCTGGAATCGCAGGACCTACATCTGAGGAAAGATTGGATCGTTTGAGATGAAAACATGTTATTACTGGAGAAGATAGATGCGGGAAAAATGTTCTCACATTTGGGCAAGTCCAGAACTGGGACTCACTGCCGAAGAATAAGAGGAAACCATTGAGGACAAAGATGAGGAAGATATTTTTAATTCTGAGTTCTGAGGCTGTGGAATTTTCTCCAGCACGAAGCTACAATAGCCGGTTCATTCGATAAATTCAAAAGACAGCTCCATGAGACCCTTGTGGCTCAAGAGACAAGTGGCATGGAGAGAAATCGGGATTAGCATGTTGAAATTGCATGATCAGCCATGATCATAATGAATGGTGGTGCAGGCTTGAAATGCGAATGACATTTTACAGCTCCTATTTTCTATGCTACTACGTTTCTGTCTCTGGCAGATAAGAAGATGGTGATGGTTGTTCGAGGTCAGTGATCTCTCTTCCAGGGCATCTATGCAGGGCGTCCTCAAGATAGTACTCTCGGCGTAACAGTCTTAAGATGCTCATTTAATTACCTTCCTTACATCATATTTTCAGAAGTGTGAACGCTCAAAGATGACTTCACAGTGTTCAACAACAAATGCAGCATGATCTGAATGATGTCAACGCTTGGGCTGACAACTGGCATGTAACAGTTGTGACACACACATACCACGTTATGATCATCACCGATAATACTAACCTAACTGGCACACTTTGAAATTCAATGATTTGAACTTCAATGAATCCCGCACGATTTAACACCTGAGAGTTACCATTGACCACAAAGGCAACGGGTCAAACCATATGAATAGAATGTCTGCATGTGCAGGTCTGATGATAGGAATTATGCGGCGACTAAGTCGACTCTTGAATTCCCAAAGGCTGCCCAGCATCTGCACGGCCCAAATCAGGACTGACATGGAACACACCTCACTTGCTAAATGGGTGCAGCTAAATGCCAAAGAAGTTTGACGTCATTCAAGATAACATGGCCTGCTTGACTGACAGTATATTCAAGTGCATTCACTCCCTCCGCAACGAAGGCTCAGTCGCAGCAGTGTATTCAATCTTCTAGATACAATGCAAAATATCACCAAAGATCCTCAGAGCGCAGCTTTTAAATCCATTTGCATCTATAAGGAGAAGACAGCAGATACGTGGGAAGACGAACACCTGTAAGTTCCTCTCCAAAATTCCCAGCATACAGACGCAGATGTGTACCTCACTTACTTCGTATTTGTTAGTCAAAAGCCTGAAATTCCTTCCCTAATGACACTGTCAGTTGACTCATATCCGGGGGACGGCAGCAGTTCAAGGAGGCAGTAACCACAAATTCCTCAGTGCAATCAAGTGCAGGCAATATATGCTGACCAGTAAGCGATGGACAGATAACAAAAATAAAAAAAGAACAATCACTCTGCATTTATTCCTACCCGTTCTTCCTCATTTCTCTATTCATTTTATCCAGCCCACAACTCAAACCTCCCACATCTGCAGACCTCACTGTCTCCATGGCAAAAACCAACATCACCTGTCCTCTCAGCCTTCTTATCTCCAAGGAGAAACGTCCAACTTCTTGAATCTACTCTCTTCTATGCCATTTCTCATTTGTATATCCATTCCTGTAACCTGTCTGCAGTCTCTGCAATCTACTCCCAATTTTGCTATAAGGTACACAACATGCCAAATGAGCTTTCAGAAGTGTAATGAGCAAGTATATCATCATTTCCTAGGTCGTGTCATTCACAGCCTACCAATCAAGTCACAAACACCGTATGTTCGCTTGTTATTGTGAGATAACTGATCTCTTGACCTGTTCTACCACCATCACTAATCCATGTGCATATGCATACATGTCCGTCCCTCCTGTTTTCGCTTTTGATTTGGACTCCAGAATTTATATTGCCGTTCAAAGTTCGGACGACCAAAATACATCACGTTACGCCTGTGAGCACTTAAATTCTTCTAGCAACTCTCTGCCCACACCACTATCTTCTCAATGTAATTGTCGTGTTCCAAATTGACCTCCTCACAGTTTATCGAGTTTCCAAAATTGTGTCATCTGTAAACTTGGAAGCTGTCGAATGCATATAAGAATCCAGGTAAATAATGATACCACGAAGATCAATGGTTACAATATCGATCACTGGAAATATCTACTCGAAATATTTCTCCAAACCTAGTAAAAACCATTGAACATTGACATATAGAAAGTGAAAGATATAAGCTGCAGTACGTCTTTGGAAAATTATCTGCCATTCAATATGATAATGGCGGGTTATCTAAATCAGTCCCTGATCCCACTTTCGCCCCCATAACATTTCAACCGTCTAGCCGTAAGAACTATATCAAAATCCTTTTTGGAAAATATTCCAAGTTTTGGATTCAGCCGTTTTCGTCAGCAGAGGATTCCACAAACTCAGCAGTCTCTGGCCGCAGACATTTCCCTTCAACTCAGTCCGAAATGTCCTGTCGCATAACATTGGAATGTGCCTCCTGGCTCTTCATCATTATTCTCAGTTCCCCCTTACAATTTGCATCCATGAAGCTACTGTCTTTTCATGACGAATAACATTGCAGTAGCAAAGGAAACTGTGACTCTCATCGCTGCCTCTCGTGTGAGAGATGTAACACTACACAGAGGTCTAGGAATGTTCTGCACATGTTGTATGCTTGTGTAGCCTGGTTGACAACGTCAGAGAAGAGTTTTGTTTCGCCGGTGAGTTAATTTTCAGGATGTGTTGCGTCAAGTGTCTAGGTAGCTGTGCATCATCTGCTCCAAAGACTACGTTGATTTAAATGGGCATTATTCATTGAATAATAATCAGAAATGAAAGGATTGAGTTGACAATAATGTGAGTTGGAGTTCC
This sequence comes from Chiloscyllium plagiosum, assembly GCF_037043375.1. Lineage (NCBI taxonomy): Eukaryota > Metazoa > Chordata > Chondrichthyes > Orectolobiformes > Hemiscylliidae > Chiloscyllium > Chiloscyllium plagiosum. The sequence goes on along the minus strand of NW_028270186.1, from coordinate 20,214,779 downwards.
TTCCAGGTAATGCTCATTCTGAGCCGACCTTCGCCGAATTCTCACAAGAATGGGAATTGCAGAAATTACTGCAGGAATACAACAGTTCTGGCAATGTCTGTGCACAGAAAGCAGAGATAATGTTCCGAGTCAAATCATCATTTTTCTGAAGAAAGGTCGTTTGACGAAATAAGTAAACTCTTCTTGTTCTCCACGGATCTTCCAGACCGACAGAGTTTCTCCAGAAATTCCACTTTTTGTTATTATCCGATCTGGAAAAATCTGTCTCCTTATGCCAGAACTGCAATTCCAAGAATTGTTGTGGTAAACCTTTGCCCCAGAACCCGCAGAGCAGGAACATCGTTCCGACGATATGGAAAGCAAAACTTCACACAGTACACCCGGATTGGTCCCACCAATTGTAGCAATACATCCATTCTTGAGTTTAGAGTCTTTTCAGAAAGAAAGCCATCGTTTGAAATTCAATCTGGAAAACCGTCAGGTTTACACAAGTGGACTGGGAAAAGAAGGCACGAAATAGATGATGAGCAGTGATGAATATGTGATTAACAGCAGTCATTTGTGATCTAAATATTCCCTGGAAGCCTATAAGGTATACAGACGTTTTCTTAAGCAGGAAAACAGGAGAGCAATAATGCGGCATTAGACAGCACTGATTGAGAAGATTGTGGAGAATCCAAATACGTGTCTTAAGTACATTAAAGAGAAAAGCACACTGACCTCCATCAGTGGCATTTTAGTACAGAAATGAAAGGTTACCTTTCCTTCAATAAGTACTCTGGTGAGGCAACACTCTGGTGAGTATTGTGTTCAGTTTTGGTCACCTTGCCATTAGAAGGATGTTATTAAAAATGAAATAGAGCAGAAGAAATCGACAAGGATTCTGTCTGTACACAATAGTCTGAGTTATAGGGAGAGTTCAGAGAAGCAAGGACATTTTCTTCGAGCTGAGGGCACTGATGGGGAAGCTTACAGAGGCGCATAAGGTCATGAGATGCATGGATAGGGTAAATGCTCTCACTCTTTTTACCCACCTTTGTGGAATCGATGCACCGAGAGCATCAGATTAAGATTAAAGAAGAAAGCATGAAAGAGAATCTGAGGGGCAACTACTTTTCACAGAGTGTAGCACGCATATAGGAAGAGCTGCCACTGGAAGGGGTTGAGACACAGACATGAGAACAGTTAAAAGGCATTTGGACAAAGACATGGATATGAAAGAAGTCGAAGGATATCGGAAAAGTGCACAGAAATGGAGTTAGGCTGGCTAGACACTTTGGTCGGTATATACCAGTTTGGGCAGAGGGCTTGTTACTGAAGTGTAGGTCTCTAAAATAATGAGTCTGTTAACCAAGGCGTAGGTTTTAAGTGCTGGGAGGCAATGTTTTAACTTTATGAAATGTTCGTTAGGGCACAGCTATTCTGGAATTCTCATTACAGGAGAAAATCGATAACACTGGAAAGGGTGAAGGGAGATGTTGGCTTTACTGGACAGTTTTAATTATTAAGACAGTTTGGACCGGTGAGGTTGCTTTCCTTGACGCAGAGGAAATTGACCGAGCCATGATTAAGGCATATTAAGTGATGAGGCGTGCAGGTAGTGTTTACAGGAAAAATATTACCCGTTGATTGAGGGATGAATGACAGGGAGTCCAACAACGGAGAGTAAGGAATAGGAGGTTAACAGCTGATACGAGGAAAATGTATTCACCCAAAAAGTGGTAGAAATCTGGAACATATTACCAGTTAGGATGGTGGAACCACCAAAAGTCCCCAAAAAATTGTGTTGTGCTTCAATGTGCATTTGTATTGCAAACGTGGAAAGGGTTATGGGCCAGGGATTGAAAATCGGTTTATTATAGTCAGGTGCTTAGTTTTGACTTACACAGCCTGGATGAAATGACATCTCTCAGCAGAAATATAATTCCATATGATTGCAAGAGTTTTTTTTTATTTCAGCATATATTAGGAGGTATTAGATACCCTACATTTCTAAACAGAGGAATACCAAGATGGAGCTCTTGGAATAATCTTGCTTAGGTAGGTGGACATTGATGTCTGACATGCTCATATTCCCAATTAAGATCGACTTCTCACTCTTGCAGTACACGAAGACTGAAGGGAAATGACGGCCTGAAGGCTCCCATTCAAATGAATTTCATTTTCCAACAAATGCATTATGTTGTAGAGAAGGTCATGCCCCCAAAAAGGTAGCATAAACCATAACTTAGCATTTTTTTGATACCTGTGCAGCGGATATTGCAGAAGTGAGGCAGCTAGTCAATTCAATCGCCTTAAGAAAACAGAATATATTTAAACAATGCTGTTGAACCTTACAAAAGAAAACAGAATTCCGAATAATGAACTATTTGAAAACTCAGCTGATATAATACCATGACTTAACGAAGCTGTTACAATTCTCACAACATCCCATAAACACATCTCTTGGCAAATAGTAAATTAAAACACAGCTCTTCAAGGCAGACGAGTTTTTTTCAGAGAGAACAGTACGGCCTGACAATCTGTTGAAGCATGGAATCTATTTTTCTTGTCGGACCTTCTCTGCTACCATCCGTGTTTCTGACTACCTGCTCAAACTCAACCCCCTTGAAAAGCCTGAGCTGGGAAAACAGGCCGCCTGTCATAGTTGAAAATAGCCTCCTCCAGATGTCAGCACCTCTTCCTTTATGAACACACTTCAAGAAAACCGAAGGACGACATAACCTTGGTAAAGGTGCAGCATGGTCACGACTACCATCGAACAATCGTACTAAATTATCTCAACGTCACACTTAATTAAATAATAGAGAGAAGTTCTGACTGGTGTTGTCAGCATTACTTATTCATAACCTAAGATCATATGAAACGAAAAGAAATATTTCCCATTAAGCTGTTTCGGGACAAAGCTGGATCCATATTTGAAACACTGGTTTCTCTGTTACGAAAATGATTGAAATGCAAATCATACTTCAGCAGAAGTGTGCATAAATTCCATGCAGATTTTTATTTAATGTCCATATTATGGAAACGATTAGGCTGCTTCAAGAAAGCTACAGCAATGTCACCGACGTTGAGTTGAATTGAAATGACATGAATTTATTGTCACATGTACCAAGGCACAGTGAAAAGCTTTGTCTTGCGAGCAATACAGGCAGATTACACAGTTAAGCAACATAGGTAGTAAATACTAGGTGAATAACAGCAAGAACAAAAAGACAGATACAGGCGAATGTTAAGAGTTTGTGAGTCAATTCAGTATTCTAACAGTAGTGGAATAGAAACTGTTACAAAACCGGCTGGTGCGTGTGTTCAGGCTTCTGTCCCTTCTCTCCGATGGTAAAGCTTGTAGAAAAAGATTGCCAGGGTGGAATGGATCTTTGAGAATGCTGGCAGCCTTTCTTTGACAGCGGGCCTGGCAGATAGATTCTATAGGTTGGATATTGGCCTTTGTGATTGTTCTCTGATTGTTCCTAAATATTAACAGCACCTTAAGTGAAGAAATGTATCATCCCTTCAACCCATATTTTCTGTTAGGAATGATAGAACATAGAACATAGAACAATACAGCACAGAACAGGCCCTTCGGCCCACGATGTTGTGCCGAACTTCTAACCTAGATTAAGTACCCATCCATGTACCTATCCAAATGCCGCTTAAATGTCGCCAATGATTCCGACTCTACCACTCCCACGGGCAACGCATTCCATGCCCCCACCACTCTCTGGGTAAAGAACCCACCCCTGACATCTCCCCTATACCTTCCACCCTTCACCTTAAATTTATGTCCCCTTTATGATGTGGAGGTACTGGCGTTGGAATGGGTTGGAGAACGTCAGAGGTCACACAACCTCAGGTTACAACCTAGCACGTTCAGTTGAAATCACAACCAATAGGAACACTGCCCCTTCCTCACGTGAAGTCTCCTTCAGTTGACGAAGGAGAGCCTTCTCAAAGTTTGTTGGGCGGCACGGTGGCACAGTGGTTAGCACTGCTGCCTCACAGCGCCAGAGACCCGGGTTCAATTCCCGCCTCAGGCAACTGACTGTGTGGAGTTTGCACGTTCTCCCTGTGTCTGCGTGGGTTTCCTCCGGGTGCTCCGGTTTCCTCCCACAGTCCAAAGATGTGCAGGTCAGGTGAATTGGCCATACTAAATTGGCTGTAGTGTTCGGTAAGGGGTAAATGTAAATGTAGGGGTAGGGATATGGGTGGGTTGCGCTTCGTCGGGTCGGTGTGGACTTGTTGGGCCGAAGGGCCTGTTTCCACACTGTAATGTAATAAAAAAAAAAATCATTAATCAAGACTGTCTGCTGGTGTCATGTCAAATCAGATAGTCTTACAAGATAATACATGGCTTGGAAAGGGTGGATGCTCCATCGAATTCAGCACCGCCTTCCTAACCTGCAATCTTCTTCCCGATCTCTCCGCCCCCACCCCAGTCTGACCTATCACCCTCACCTTGACCTCTTTCCACCTATCATATTTCCGACGCCCCTCCCCCAAGTCCCTCCTCCCTACCTTTTATCTTAGCCTGCTGGACAAACTTTCCTCATTCCTGAAGAAGGGCTTATGCCCGAAACGTCGATTCTCCTGTTCCCTGGATGCTGCCTGACCTGCTGCGCTTTTCCAGCAACACATTTTCAGCTCTGATCTCCAGCATCTGCAGACCTCACTTTCTCCTCAATTGTTAGTCGAGGAGACTAGGACCCGTGGACATAGCCTTAGAATTAGAGGGGGTCAATTCAGAACAGAAATGTGGAGACATTTCTTCAGCCAGAGAGTGGTGAGCCTGTGGAATTCATTGCCGCGGAGTGCAGTGGAGGCCGGGACTCTAAATGTCTTCAAAGCAGAGATGGATAAATTCTTGATGTCACAAGGAATTAAGGACTACGGGGAGAATGCGGGTAAGTGGAGTTGAAATGCCCATCAGCCATGATTGAATGGCGGAGTGGGCTCGATGGGCTGAATGCCTTTACTTCCACTCCTAGGTCTTATGGTCTAATGGTCTTATGGACCACATTGTCAGAACCCTCGACGTCGGGTTCCGAGCTCTAGTTCAAGATTTTCCTATCAAGGTAAAACAAAACTGTCTGTGAATCAAATTTGGATTTTTTTCCAAGAACATTAAGTGTTTGAAAGACAATGTTTTTTTGTTTTTTCCCCTATATTCCACAGTTTACTGACTTACACTTCTGAATCATTCTTCATTCTCGCCAATCTGTTTGAAACATCGTGGCGATATTGTCCCCATAAGAGACTCTGACTTGTTTCCCTTGCAGAGGAGTCCTGTCACATTCGTGCCGAAATGTCTCCTCAGACAGGCAGCGGGGTCAATAGCTGTGACTTCTCCCTGGTTGATTTTACTTTTTCAGTAAGATGAAAAAATAATGAATGAACACAACAAGGTTAACACAGATTAAACAGATTTCCTTTCACATCGTTATTAATTTGGTTGCTCTTGGAGCTGCCGTTTTGCATTCTGTTGCGAAGGTGTTTCTGACTATCCACTCTACCTATGCCTCACATCATCTTGTACACCTCTATCAGGTCACCTCTCATCCTTCTTCGCTTCAATGAGAAAAGGTGTAGCCTCCTCAACCTCCCTTATTAATACATACCCTAAAACCCATGCAGCACCATCCCGGTAAATCTCCTCTGCACCCTTCTTAAAACTTCCAGAACTAATGACAACATACTAACTGTGGTCTAACCAGGGTTATTTCGAGCTGCAGAATAGCCTTGCTGCTCTTAATCTGGGTAAATAATACATTAGCTTGTTAAGGATGGCAACACAGTAAAATCCTTTTTAAGTTTTATTTCAGTTGTCCCGTCAGAATATGGTATGTTTTGATGAAAATTTCGTGGTAGTGAAATCAAATTTTGTTTGGAAAAAAGTGCCTTATTCTTGTCATTTGAAAAATATACATGTTGGGATTTGTGCTATTCCCATAATATACCTTGGCTTGAGGGTTGGCTGGAATTGGGCGTGGGGGGTACATTTGGGGTCTGGTCTGCTCTCGTCCATAACAATAAAAATCACAAATGAACTTCTGCATTGAGACGAAGTCCTTCAGGAATACTTACGCGACCAGAGCATGATTTGGGAACTGTTAAGTTTTCAAAAAGGTCTCTGCCTTTGCAAGTTTATGAAAGGAAGTACAAAATAAAGAGAAACATTGCTTGAACAACTGTCGGTCAGTCCTTCAAGTCACATCTCGAATTAATTTGACCACTAACCTAAAAAAAACTTCTGAATCACCTTCAATCTTTCCAGCTGGATGAATGTGCTCTTTGTAATATGAATTCGAAATGCCATTTATTGCTCTTATGCTATAATATAAGAAAAAAATAAAGTGTTCGAAGCAAGGAAAAATGAATCTGCAGGATATCCTAAAGAAAAAAAATATGTCAAAGACCCTTTACATTTCTATGTCATTATAATCAAGTTTGGTGTTCGGAGTTTTCAGTCTCTTACGGATTTAAAAACTCACTGCAAGTGTCTAAGGAAACAAAATGAAAACGGAAGGGTGCAATGAAGTTCTAACCGTATGCAAATAATCGACATACTCGCATCCAGGATTATTTGTTATATGTTCATCTTACGATATAAAGTCGTCAGGTTTTGTTGAGGAAAAGAGAGGAAAACAGCACTTGTTGATAGAACTAACGCTGTGGTTCTGGCAGTGCAATAATTTGCTTTTAACTTTGACCACAAATTGCTGCAAATCTACCAAAGGGGAAATTAAGCGTGGACGGGGCTGAATACTCTGTGGCTGAACAACGCAGAGCATGAACAACACTACACACAGGTGAAACCAGAAAGAAAGATGATGCAAGCATAAGAGGTATAGTTAGTAAGTTTGCATTTGATACCAAAATTGGAGGTGTGGTGGACAGCGAAGAGGGTTACCTCAGATTACAACAGGATCTTGACCAGATAGGCCAATGGGCTAAAAAGTGGCAGATGGCGTTTAAAACAGATAAAAGCAAGGTGCTGTATTTTGGGAAAGCAAATCTTAGCAGGACTTATACACTTAATGGTAAGGTCCTCGGGTGTGTTGCTGAACAAAGAGACCTTGGAGTCCAGGTTCATATCTTCCTGAAAGTGGTTTCGCAGTTAGATAGGACAGTGAAAAATGCGTTTGGTATGCTTTCCTTTATATGTTAGAGTATTGAGTACAGGAGTTGGGAGGTCATGTTACAGCTGTACAGGACGTGTTTTCGACAACTACTGGAATATTGTGCGAAATTCTGGTATCCTTCCTATCGAAAGGATGTTGAAAACTTGTAAGGATGCAGAAAAAAGATTAACAAGGATGCTGCCGGGCTTGGAGGATTTGAGCTGTTGGCAGAGGTTGAATATGGCTCCTGGAGCGTCGGAGGCTGACGGCTGACCTTATAAACGTTTATAAAATCCTGAGCGTCACCGATAGGATAAATAGACAAAGTCTTCTCCCTGGGGCTCGGGAGTCAAGAACTAGAGGACGTAGGTTTGGGGTGAGAGGGGAAAGATATAAAAAAAAACCTAAGGGACAACTTTTTCACGCAGATGTTGGTCCGTGTTTGGAATAAGCTGCCAGATTAAGTGGTGGAGTCTAGTAAAATTGCAACATTTAAAAGACATCTGAAAGGGTGTTTGAATCGGAAGTGTTTGGAGGGATATGGGACAGATTCTATCAGGTGGGACTAGATTGGGTTTGCGATATCTGGTCAGCATGACCGATTTGGACTGAAGGGTCTGTTTCTGTGTTGTACGTCTCTATAACTCTATGAATGTAAATTGGAAGCTACTGCATGCAAAGTAACAAAGTATAGTGGGAAACGAGGGAATTTGGAAATCGTCAATGGTCAAAAGATAACCACGACGAAACGTACAGAGAAAAGTAATAATGAAGAGTAAATAAGCTCGGAATATATGTCAAACAAAGATTCTTTTTAACAAATATATAAAACGAAAACAAGTAACTAAGTTAAACATTGGTTCTTTAGCAGATGGGAAGCTGAATGTACTAGTGGGAAATGAGGAAATGGTCGACGTATTGAACAGCTATTGTGTGTCCGTCTTCAGTGTGGGAGACACAGATCACTTGCTAATAATTGTTGACAAGGACCCTGATGAAATGCATCTTTGAGTAGTAAGACGAAAGGGGAGATAAATAACAAATATGCTTGAGGAATTTTGGAAAATTCGCTTGGCGCTTACAAAAGATTGGAAAACTGCAATTTTGACACGACTTTTTTTTAAAAGAAGCTACACAAAAAGCGTGTAAGTGTACATGTGTTAGTTTAACCTCTGCAATGTGTTAAATGTTTAGATCTTTATTCAAAGAAGATATAGCGAGACATCTGGACAGAAATTGTCCAACTTGTCAGATTCAACATGGGTTCATGAAACGCAAGTCAGTTTCACTGCTTCACTGGAATTCTTCGAAGACATTCTGAGCCCGGCGGACATTGGAGACCCAGCAGATGTGGTGTCTGTGCATTTACAGATGGCATTCGATAAATTGCACACAGAAGTTAATTGTATAAAATTAATAGTGACTGCATTATGGGTCAAGTGTCAAGCATGACAAAAGATTGCTGAATTAACTGTAAGCAAAATATAATTAGTTGATTTTCTGGTTAAGCATCAGTGGTTATTAATATTCCACAAGTATACGTATTGGAACCGCAATTATTTTCAGTTTGCACACAGGATTTATAGTTGGGGACCAACTGCAGAGTTCACAGATGAATGATAGACCAAAGTATGCAGAAGACACTGAAAGTATATACATGGATATTCATACGTTGAGGCGAATTGATAAGTCAGGTCGAGGACAAGGTTGGTAAATGTTAGGTTACCATTTTAGTATTATGGACTATCATTTAAATGATGAACAATTGCAGCATGCCGTTGTGCAGAGTGGTCTGTGTGTCCTTGTCTGTTAATCTCAAAAAGATTATTTGAAATTGCAGCAGGCAATTAAGATGGGAATGCAATATAGTCGTTCATTTCTCGAGGCGTGTAGTTTTAAGTAGGGCATCAATGAGGCAGCCGTGCAGTGTGCTGGTGAGACCACACTTGAAGCATTGTGTACAGTTTTGTTTATCGGGCTTGTGAAAAGGCACGGGAGAAGGTGTAGAGGAGTTTCACTGAGTTGACTCCAGAATTGAGCGTGTTGGCTTGCGAGGACAGATTGAGTAATTTTGGACTATACTCATTGGAATTTAAAAGACTGAGGGGACATCTTAGAGGAACATAGAGAAATGTGGAGGGAATAGATAAGATAGAAGCAGGTCGATTGTTTCCACTGGCGGGTGAAACTAGAACCAGGAGGCATAGCATTAAGAGAAGGTGAGCAGATTTCGGTCTCAGTTGAGGTAGAACTTCTGCACTAAAGGCTTTGAATTCGCTGCCCAGTTGCACAATGTACGCCAGCTCATTGGAAGTAATTTTTTTAAAGGAAAGGTAGTTAGATTTTGAACAGTAAGGAACTAAGGGTTTCAGTCAGCTGGCAGGTAGGTGGAGCTGAGAGCATGAAAAGATCAACCAAGATTTCTTTTGGATGGAGAAGGAGGGTCAATGGGCGAGATGGCCTACTCTTGCTCCAACGTTTGGTGTTATTATTGCTCCACAGCCTTTCTGTTGTATTCCAGCCCAATCGAAATGAATGCTAACATTGTTTTTGCCTTCCGAAGTGCCAACTAACCTGCATGTCAATTCAATCCTGAACCAGCAATCCTAAATCCTGTCTCCAAGCTTTTCAGCATTTGATCTTACTTCTGCATCTTACTGTCACTGCCATCCCATTGGCCAGTCACCACATCCATCATCATTATGAACCCTCATATCACAGTGTCAGACCTTTCCCATTGTTTCTCCCTACCACACATCACTCTGAAACCTGTCCCTGCTCCATGACCACAGCCAGGCCCCAAACCCAATAACTCTCCCGACCTGCTCACTCTGACGCTCCATATCATACAGAATGCAAACTGACCCTTTGGCCAAACCTATTCATGCGGACCAGGTTTCGTGAACTGAACTAGTCCAGTTATCCTCCATTTGATCAATACCCCTCTATTTTTAACCTATCCATTTACGTTTCCAAAGTCATCTAAATATTGCAATTATACTCTCCTCCACTAGTTCATCTGTCAGCTCATTCTATAAACACACAACCCTCTGTGTGAGAAGGTTGCCCCACGTTCAATTTTAAACGTTCTTCGCTCACCTTAAAATTATTACAATTTGGACTCCCCTGCTCTGGGAAAAAGACTTTGACTATTCACCTTATCTATGTCGAACGTGATTTTTAAAGCGCTGGAAAGTCACCTCTCAGTCTCCAATACTCCAGGGAAAAATACCCCAGCTTTTCTAACATTTCTTTTTAACTCAGGCTCCCTTCAATCTCGGTAACATCCTTGGAAATCTTTTTGTTTGCCCTTTCTAATTTAATACAAGTTTTTCGACAGTAGGGTGATCAGACTTGCATGCAGAGCTCTAAATGTGGCCTTAGCAACATCCTATACAACTGGAACAATGTGTCCCAACGCCGATAGTGCATGCTGTGACTAATTCAGTCAAACATTCCAAACGCCTGTTTTCCCACCCTCCCTTCTGTGATGCCACAATGAAGGATTATCGCAGTTGAACCCCTGCTTCTCTCTGTTTAACAACCCTGCACAGGGCGCTACCATTAAATCTGCTTGCTTTTTTTCTGCCTTGTCTTAATAAAATGCAACATCTTGCAATCAACAGTAGTAAACTCCATCTGACATTCTCGACTGACTGGACAAGTAAAACAAGATCACTTTTGATTCTGAAATGACCTTCTACACTGACTGAAATACTTTGATGTGGCTGTCATGTGTAAGCTTACTAACCGTGCCTCCTATGTTTTGGTTCAAATCGCTTGGGAAATGACAAACAAAAGTGGATCCTTAATAATCTCACATTAGCACCCTTCTTCTCCAATCATCAAGCCAATCTTTCATCCAATTGGCGAGCTTTCCCTAGATCTCATGTAATCTGAACTCACGAACCAGTCTACCATGCAGCACCATGTCAAACGCAATGCTAAATTCGATGCAGACAATGTCTACCATTCTTCTTTCCTTTGTATGCTTGGTCAATTCTTAAAACATGAACAATCCCATTTTTGAGCGACGATTTCCTACGTGCGAAGCTATTCTGACTATCCCTAATCATTCTTTACCTCACCAAATGACATTTTCACTCCTGGCTGTACCCGATGACCCCCTCAAAGACAACAGAAGACCCTCGTTCAGCTCCCGAATCCAAAACAGATGGGGGGGGGGGGGTTGAACCCAAATCCTGATATAGGCTACACACTCTTTCAATCATCTCACACCATTGTATTCCACTTACCTGACGCCACACTCACCTGTAATGCTACAAGCCTATTCATGTGCTCGCCGAACCATCTGCTACCTTTCCTCAACATATAGGGTTTTTTTTCTTACTCTTTCACAGTAGTCCATCTGGAAGAACACAGCAGGCCAGGCAGCATCAGGACGTATAGAGATCAACGTTTCAGGTAGAACTTTTCTTCAGCTCTGGGGGTGTGTGTCAGGGGATCTGGGCATTGGGGAAGGCTTCTTGGTGGGGAGAGGGTCGGATTGACAGATAGGAAGAGGTGGACACAGGCAGAGGGTACACTCTTTTAGGTAGATGGTAAGAGTAACTGTGGTTGGAATGGCAGATCAGAGCAATGGAGTCGAGGGGAAGGAGTTGGAAAGGGAGTGAGAGGATGGAAAGGGTGCTTTTTTTGGAAATTGTAGATCACATCATTGAGTTCTCCAATTTCAATAACAACCCTTTCCATTCCCCTGACGACCTTTCCAGTCCATTCCCTCCCTTCCATTGCAGGAACTGCACGTTGTCATTCGAATGCCCAGGAAATGAAGTGTTGTTGCTCCAATTTCTGCGCCAATTCGCTTTAGCAATGGAGGGGGGCACGGATGGTCAGGTTAGAAAGGGATCAAGAGGAGAAATTGCAGTGAGTGGTGCCTAAGAAGTCCGATCAGCCCATGTGGGCCCATGTGGGGAAATTACGCTGAGTTTATGTTTGGTCTCATCATGCACCCTCCAACCTGGAGGAGGCATAATTGTTTTCTCCAATTTCAAACAACAACCCTTCCCAGCCTTGTCTTCCTTTCCATCCTCGTCCCATTCAATTCCTCTGATCGACCCTTTCTCCCCTTTGCCAACTATATTTGTTCCTCCCATCGATCTACCAAGTCTTACCATTGACCTATATTCACCTATCCCGAACTTACTACCCATCCCCTCAAAAAAGCCCTGCACTCGTTTATCTGCAGCTCCCCATGCACAAACTCCCAGTTCTAAAGACGGATTACACCCAAAACATTGGCGTTTCCACCACCTGATTCTGCCTGGTTTCTTGTATTCTTCCAGTCGTCTGCTTGCCTGGCTTGAATTCCCTGTATCTGCAGTGTTTTTGTCTCGACCCTTTCTTAGCAACGGTCACAGTTGGCTGACTGCGCAGCTGTAAAACAAAATGACAGTTCATGGTACACTGACATTTTAGATTTAACAAAGATCTCCTTTTGAGTGGATTTGTGGATTTCTGCCTAATTTGTTAAAGGAAACCATTCTAAAGTAATCACAAGCCGAGTAAGCTTCCAAAGGTACTTGGAATTTCGGAATCTGATCAGAATATCTGTGCGATTCTTTATAAAAGAAACCTTTGTTTTCAGAAACACAGATGTTATAATATATCACTGGTCATAATTAAAACTGAATGCACCATTTTTTGTCTAACGTATGTTGTGCCTCGTGGAGTTGAGGTACTGCAGCAAGGCAGTTAACTCTTCCTAAATTTGAAAGGTTTCAGAAAAAAACAAGCATCCTGGCATTGGAATTTTTTACCTATCGATAGAGTCTGAATAGTCTGGGGCTGTTTTGCCTGGAGCGTCGGAGGTGAGAAGTGCCCTTATAGAGGTTAAGAAAATCATGAAGGCATGAACAGGGTAAATGAGCAAAGTCTCTTCCTTGGTGTAATGGCGTCCAGAACTGGACATAAAGTTTTAGGATGAGAGAGGAACGTTTAGAAATCGATCCAAGGGGAAACATTATTCACGTGGAGGGTGGTGCCTGCATAGAATGAGCTGCCACAGCATGTGTTGAAGGCTGAGATAATTAAAACAGCTTGGAGGAATCTGGTTATGTACATGAAAAGGAAGTGTTCGGAGAGATATGGGCCAAACGCTGCCAAATGTGATGAGATACATTTAAAGTACGTGGCCAGCATGGCCGGGCTTGACAGCAGGGTCAGTTTCCATTCTGGACATCTCTATCAATCTACCATATATAACGAGAAAAATCTCCATGTGCAACAATTAGAATTCTGTGAAAAAATTAAAAAATTTCTCCACTGGTATTAACTTCTAAGTGGCGTTTAAAGTGACCATATCTTAAATGCTTCAACAGTCATTGAAGCTGCAAATCAAATGTCACACTAATCCATTGACCGTTCAATAGAGATATAGCACTGTACAGCTCGAATAAAGAGCCTTCAATCCAATTTATCCATCTCCTTTTGGACTCCCACACCAGGGAAATAGACCATGACAATTCAAACTATCCATGTTCCCCTAATTTTAAAAACGTTTGTAAGGTCAGCCTTCAGCCTCCGATGCTCCAGGGAAAATCGCCACAGCCGATTCAAACTCTCTCGATATACCTCAAGCCCCTGAACCCTGCAACATTCTTGTAAATCTGATCTTAACCTTTTCAAGTTTCACTACATTCTTTCTATCGCCATCTCACCGAAAAGTTATTCAAGATAACTAAATATCATGGAAATCACTTTCTGTCTGCTCGTACTGAAGCAATTCAAGAGAAAGAAAATGAGACACTAGAGTTGCACACTGTAATCCTACGAATGAGCATGGTTCCAGTAAAGGAGATAAAGAACACTTTCCAGCTGTTTGATCGATATGCTGAGCTAACAATAATTTCTGCTTTACCTGATCGTACACTGGTAGAGCATGATATGCTGGTAACAGGGTGATATCATAAGGATTGGAGAAAGAAACATCTCCGAAGAGGAATGAAAAATAAAATTGAAACGCCTCGTTGTTGAAGAGCAGTTTATCCTCATGAGTGGTGTCCCATAGATTACAAAAAAAGGCAATGGTATGAAAATAGTTTATGACTGGGTAATTCAGAAAGTGCGCCAGGATTTTAAATTTGATGTAAGCTTTAAATTTCGTGATTTGAACAAGATTAACATGCGGAATTTCACACTGGAGCAATATCCTTACTTCGGGAATGCTTGGGAGTGCTTTGGAAGAAGTCAGAGGGTTTGCTTTGTATATTCAATTGTTTGGATTAATTCATGGACAGGATCGATTTTGCTGAGAATCGGAAAACTACAGAAACTACATGTGCACAGATTTTAAAAACTGTTGTGAAGTGTCTGACAGTGTGTGCCACTTAATCCAACGCAAGCTTCCTCCAGGATTTTCAGTTTTATTGATTACTCGTCCCACTGCATGGCATTAATTGGAATAGGCTTGAGATCAACGTCTGATACGAAATCCGGGAATTGTTAGTGCTGAGCCGAAAGGAATACTTCAAGTTGTTTTTTGGAGATTGGTAAGTGTCAGCATCGCTTTCAAATACGTGGAGGCGAATGAGCTCCAGTTCACCATAAGGTACAACCGTTCGTATTGCAGGATCCTCGGCCTTTCACTGGACCCCCTTCTTCACAGGCAACAGCAGCACGTTCCCAGGACCATTCACACAAAAATACTCCCACTGGGTTAGCAATATTCTGGAAATCCATGACCGAGAGTTGGAAACGTCCTGTCATGTGTTACTAAAGTTTCAGGAGATGGCCTTCGTTCGAGTCTCTGAGAAGAAGATTGTGTTTGGAAAAACAGATTTGATACCGTACCACCTGACACACTCCCGGTTCCTGTCTGGGTTCCTGATGAAACTTTTGGAGAGAAAATGTTTCTGCCCAGAGTGTAGTTTGCAAACTCGCGCCACTCATCATCCAAGGTTTTGTGTCTGCATTCTCTCAATTCCTCACTCCAGTCAACGGAAACATACAGAAGCTCATCCGTGAATCCCACAGCAATGTTGATGTTCCGTTATAGATATTTCTCTGTTTTTGTTTGCTGGTCTGGCCTCCGCCCAGGCAACTCGGCTACTTGAACAGTGTCTCGGCCCATTTTGTCATCACGCAAACTCTTGCCTGACTGACTGGGTGAAGGATAAGTTTTAGAGCACGGTGTGAAAACATAAATAATGGAACTGTAAAGAGGAATCGCCAGAATGTATTTCACCATCTGTTCGAGTCTCACAATAAAGCACTGGCTCAGGTCACTGTGGAATCTATGCAAGCACTTGCATTTCGCGAGCTGCGACTGAAACGATTGAGTGTGTGGTCCTGTCTCAGGCTATTGATCTCTGTGCGACAGTAAAACTGTTCGATTTAGAAAGATGTATCATTGGTTCTGAAGTTCTACAATGACTGGGATGTGTTCTGCACAAATACCAGGCATTGCAGTAATTCCTGGTTTCCAATTGATGGATGAGTTAGTGGTCAGAAATGCATTTTGTTATTTCTCTGTCATAAACGGAACGAGTTGAACCATTAAACGACAGAAGTAGCTTCAACACGGAAAGTATCAATAATGCAAAGAATCATTCTGTTATTTTGACAGCGCTAGAGAACGTAAAATTGATCCTTTTGGATCAGGAGTGATTTTACAGTCTATGTTCACTCAGCAAGTCGAGATCACTGGAAGTGGCTGATGTAATTATTGTAATTCAGCTCATAAGGCTAGATGGTGGAACATAAATACAACAACATTTTTATTATCCAGTACCTACGTCAGTTGATAAAGATGTCCAAAATGTAAGAAAACACACAAAAAGTGAAAGAATCAGAATACCAGGAGTGCACACATTTCAGTTATTCATTATTTCTGGCATAATTCCCCCCCAAAAATAATGTAACTTGCCTTAAATAAAACGTACCGCAGAGAGCACCCCCAACTGACTACATTGAGATGGCGATAATACAGTAAACGTCTGTCATTTCTGGAGTGAAGCTTTTGCCAGTTTTAATAGAGTGCTAGTTCAGAAGGTGCCAGGTAAAACAAAGGATGCTGTACCTGCATAAGGTACAAGCTCACAAAAAAAACGTTGTTCTCAAAAGACATTTTGAGAAACCAAGTTGAATTTGGACTCATAATCATTCCACACTTAATCCAATTGGGTGTTTTGTCAAGGGAAAATTTCTAGGTTGGGAAAATGGAAATTCTCTTAATTTAACATGGTTAGCGCTATTCGCATTCTTGAGGATTCATGCTTTTAAACTTCAACATCTGAAATCTAAAATGTTGTGAAACGTTAGCCCTAGAGCACAGTCGCATAACAACGCTTCAAACACTTTGGGCAGGATCTTGGAAATCACAGTGTCACCAGGCATTTCATCCAATCCATTTCACGTGTGAGATAAGTCTCTGCATGGGATGTTTGGGAAACGTTTAAAAATCTGACCATTATGCAGATAAGTTTACTGAAATGTAAAGGCTATGGGCACCTCCAACAGCACTTTTGATCCTCAGAGGACTAAGATAAGATAGTGGTTTTCTGGAGGTAGCGGTGTATTTATTGCCCACCACTGAACGTAGTTCAGTAGAGCGCGATTCATTGTGAACGCTGGAGAAATCTATTCCATTCCCTTCCATAATTTTATTTTCTGTATTAATATACGTTCTAATATCTGCAACAACAAAAATTGCATTATCAGAAGCGAGGTTTGATTTGGGCTGCTTCTCATTCCATTTGCTAAGATTGGGTTGCAATTCAAGTGTAAAAGTGCGCTCTGAGTCTCTGAGAAATTCAGACTGCAAGATACAGAAACTGCAGTAAGTACCTGAATGAAACTATATTTATAATAACTGAATGTTTGACACTGCGTGTTTTACTGATATCAAGCGCAGAGTTATCAGTATTCACTGGAGTTGCTTTAATATCTGTTTCCCTTTCATCATCATATGTGATTCAGACACACTAACAAAAAATACCTCAGATGCTTGTGCTGAGGACCTCGCCTCGGCTCTCAGTACAAACGGGTCACTGATGGATCTGAATCTGGGTAGTAGTGAACTGGAAGATACAGGAGTGAAGCTAATGTTTACGGTACTGAAAAATCAGGATTGCAACACACACACACACACTCGAGTAAATGGCAGGCTCTCTGAAAATGTTGAAGGCACTGTTGTTCGACATGACAGAACATTTGTGTTTTGAAGTAGAAGCTGTGTACAATACCTTTCAGGGAGAATGAAAGCTTGGAAAAGTTTGCATGTCTCAGAGTGCGCTGGAAAATTTACAGATGTAACATCTTGGGGTTTACGTTAGATACTGACTTGCTTTCACAGCAGTTCGGATTCAGCCAATCAGTTTAATAGATACTCCAAAGTGCTAAACACAATCGAATTTGAATGTTACTGTTTTGACATCATCGAACCAATGAAACGCCCTGATAGCTTCAGGAATAAAAAACAACTGTTTTAGGTACACAGAAAAAGAGCAACGCCACCCGTTGTCACATAGAGTGCCCGAAAACCTTCTCTCCAATATCTGCGCAACAGAAGAGCGAAGGCAACCCAGGGAGGTTGACATAAAGAGGGGGTTACACACCTGAAGACAACACACGTGGTGTCATTTTAAAAATTAATTTGCTTCAAATTCAGTAAAGGTTTTATCGGATCAATATCTTACTATGCAATTGGAGATGGACAACAAATCTTCAAGAGAATGGAGTATCCAGTTATAGAGAGTTGTTGTTTAATGTTCTCTTTTGGAGAAAACGAAAAACGTTTTTTATCCTTGAAATAGTGGAGTGTGGTCGTTCGCTGTCAGTCATGCATTATCAGAGTACGGGGCGAGATAAGCAGAAGACTTAACACTGTGTCCGAGCAGTTTGGAGGCTCACGTCCGTGATTTGGAAAGTTTGAGACAGATGCAGTCTGAAATTTGGACAGCTTTGAACAGATTTGGGTACGAATGATCCCATCAAATGTAATATTTTTTCTACTAGTGCCCTTTACATTAAAATAAACTGCAGGTCAGGCAATTTGTTTAAATTTAGTCACTTGTGGATTATTGAATTTCAAGAAAAAGTGACAACAGGCTCTTAAAATTGATAAAGATGTTTTAGGGTTTGAGGATAATTCCAAAATTTGCCAAGAAAGTTTAGAAAGAAAAGAATGTACTTTTATAATTCGCAAAGAGGTTTCAATTAGGTTTAACAAAGGACAAAAGTAAAGATGAAATGTGTGTCAGAGAAACATGAAAGTGCAGGAGAGTTAGAAAAACTTGCAGTTACAATTGAGGAAAATTGAGTTAGAAGATAGAGTCATAGAGATGTACAGCATGGAAACAGACCCTTCAGTCCAACCCGTCCATGCCGACCAGATATCCCAACCCAATCTAGTCCAGCATCCGGCTTATGTCCCTCTAAACCCTTCCTATTCATATACCCATCCAAATGCCTCTTAAATGTTGCAACTGTACCAGCCTCCACCACTTCCTCTGGCAGCTCATTCCATACACGTACCAACCTCTGGGTGAACAAGTTGCCCCTTAACTCCCTTTTATATCTTTCCCCTCTCACCCTAAGCCTATGCCCTCAAGTTCTGGACTCCCCCACCTCAGGGAAAAGACTTTGTCTATTTATCCTATCCATTCCCCACATAAGTTGTTAAAATCTATAAGGTCACACCTCAGCCTCCGACGCACCAGGGAAAACAGCCTGTTCAGCCTCTCCTTATAGCTCAAATCCTCCAACTCTGGAATCATCCTTGTAAATCTTTTCTGAACCCTTTCAAGTTTCACAACATCTTTCCGAAAGGAAGGAGACCAGAATTTCACGCAATATTCCAATAATGGCCTAAAAAATGGCCTGTAAAGCTGCAACATGACGTCACACCTCCTCTTCTCAATAATCTGACCAATAAAGGAAAGAATACTATACGCCTTCTTCACTATTCTATCTACCTGCAACTCCACTTTCAAGAATCTATGAACTTGCACTCGAACGTCTCGTTAGCACTCCTAGGATCGTACCATTAACTGCTTAAGTCCTGCTAAGATTTGCTAATCAAAAATGCAGCACCTCGCATTTATCTGAATTAAACTCTATCTCCACGTCTAAGCCCAAAGAGAGAGAAGACTCTTAGCTGAGCAAAGAGAGAGAGAGAGAGAATGAAGGCAATGAGAAAAAGAGAGAAAAGGAAGTAAAATGGAGAGAGTTCAAATTTTAGAAGTTGCGATTTAGTCAGGAAAGTCGAATTAACAAAATGTAGATGAAGAGAGATGTAATGAATATGCAAATATGCAGTCATAAATAGTGAAGAGGACTGTCAGAAAATACAGCAGAATACAGAGGGATTTGTGAGTTTGGCAAAGAAATGGCAGATAGAGTTTAATCCTCACAAATGCGAGGTGATACATTTTGAAAGATCCAATTCAAGAGCAAACTATACAGTAAATGGAAAAGTTCTGGGGAAAATTGATGGACAGTGATTTCGTGCCCTTCAGGTCCATTTTCCCCGGTAGCTGGCAACACAGGTCAGTAGAGTGAACAAGAAGGCATACGGCATGCGTTCCTTTATCAGACTCGGTA
This sequence comes from Chiloscyllium plagiosum, assembly GCF_037043375.1. Classification (NCBI taxonomy): domain Eukaryota; kingdom Metazoa; phylum Chordata; class Chondrichthyes; order Orectolobiformes; family Hemiscylliidae; genus Chiloscyllium; species Chiloscyllium plagiosum. The sequence continues at coordinate 20,195,097 of NW_028270186.1, read as the reverse complement.
TTGAGTGCAAGAGTTGGTAGGTCATGTTAAGGGCACGAGCAGCGATGGCAGTGCAGGGAGATTAATGTTCGTTCTGCACGATGTTGGAGATGAGGCTTGCAATTAGTGTCCCATTCAAGTACATCTGCAGAAAGTGTACCCAACTCTCGCTCCTCAAAGTCCGTGTTAGGGAACTGAAGTGGGAGCCATACCATTTTGGAGGCAAGTGGCTGAGATAGATAAGAATTACAGGGAAGCAGTTTCTCTTTGGCACTAAGAAAGCTGAGTGACTGGTCGAAGGTGGGAAAACATTCAGTGGAGTTATCGCCTGTATTTGTTCCCCTGAAAAAAAAATGTATACCGTTTTGGATACTGTTGTGTGGACGACTTAACAGCAGTATGCAGTGGGCCCAGAACTCTGGCACAGAGCTTGTCCCTGTTGCACAGAAAGGAAGGAAGGAAAGGAGGAAACTGTTAGACATTGAGGACTCAATACTGAGAACGTCAGATAGAACGTTTGTTTGGAACAGGCCAGACTCACAGTTGGTGTGTTGCTTCCCAGTGCCAGGGTCTGTGATGTATCAGATCGTATTTTTGGGGTCCTGAAGGCAGAGGGTGACCAGCGACATAGGTGGAAAGGAGAATAGGGAAGAAAGGCACAACTTCAGGGAGCTAGGGTGGAAGCTGAGAGCCAGAACAAACAGAGTTTGTTACCCATGCCCCGTGATAGCGAGGCAACGATTAGGGAGAGATATCAGCTGAACACGTTCCTGCATGGATTGTACAGGAGGGAGGATTACAGATACTTGGATAATAGTGTTCCTTCTGGGGAAGTTGGATATGTACAAACGAGACAGTCTTCACTTGAACCAGAGGGGTACGAATATCCTGGTGGAAAATTTGCTGGGGCTATTCGTATGGGTTTAAAATAGCTCGGCAGGGGTATGGGAACCTGAAGTTTAGTTGCAGTGCACAGGAGAATGAGGTTAGGGAGGACAGGGACAGGATTTCCCGGTCACAGTAATGTGCTGGCAGAGAGCAAGCTGGTTTGAAGTGTGTCTACTGCAACGCCAGAAGTATCCAAAATAAGGTAGACGAGTTTGCAGCATGGATGGGTACCTGGGTCATTGATGTCGTGGCCATTACAGAGACATGGATAGATCAGGGTGAGGAATAAATGTTGCAGGTTCCAGGGTTTAGATCGTTCATTAAGAACAGGCAAGACGGTAAAAGACGAAGAGATGTGGTCTTGTTAGACAAGGATAGCATAACGGTGGCTGAAAGAACTTTTGGCGAGGACTCGTCTACTGAGGTAGTATGGCCTGACGTTAGAAACAGGAGAGGAGAGGTCACACTGCTGGTAGTCTTTTATAAGCCTCCGCAGAGTTCCAGGGAGGTGAAGGAGAGGATTGGCAAAATGATTCTGGGTAGGAGTGAAAGGAAAAGATTTGTCATGATGGGGGCCTTCAACTTCTACAACATTGACTGGAAATGATATAATTTCAGTACGTCGTGTGGATCAGTTTTTGTCCAATGTGTGTAGGAGGGCTCCTGACACAATATTTCGAAGTGCCGGCAGGAGGGGAGGCCACACTGGATCTGGCGCATGATAATGAACCAGGCCAGGTGTTTGATTTAGTTGTAGGTGAGTTTTTTCAAGGGAGTGACCACAATTCACTTACGTTTACTTTAGCGATGGAAAGGGATAGGTACACGCCACAGTTCAAGAGTTATCGATGGGGCAAGGGCAATTACAATGCGATTAGGCAAGAATTAGGATGCATAGAATGGGGTAGCAAAATGTAGGAAATGTAAGCAATGGAAACGTGGAGCTGGCTAAGGAACAGATACTGCGTGTCCTTGATAGGTATGGCCCTGTCAGGCAGAGAGGAAGTGATAAGGTAACCGAACCATGGTTTACTACACAATTTGAATCTCTTGTTAAGTGGAAGAAAGAGGCTTATGTGTTGATGAGACAATATGTTTCAGATGAGGCGATGGAGAGTTACAGATCAGCTAGGAAGGATTTAAAGAGAGAGTTAAGAAGAGCAAAGAGAGGACACGAGCAGTCATTAGCAAATAGAATAAAGGAAAACTCTAAAGCTGCCTATAGTATGTGAGGAATAAAAAAGGTGACTAGGGTAGAAATAATGGAAGTCAAAGACAGAAGTGGGAAGTTGTATGTGGACTCTGTGGAGATCGGGGAGGTGCTAAACGAATATTTCTTAACTGTTTTCACTCAGGAAAAGGAGAATATTGTAGAGGAAAAGAATGAGATACGAAGTATTAGAAAGGATTGAGGTTAGTTATGAAGAGGTATGATCAATTTAAGAATGAGTGAAAGCAGACAAGTCCCCTAGGATGAATGGGGTTTATCTGAGGATTCTCTGGGAAGCTAGGGAGGAGATAGCAGACACTTTGGCTTTGATATTTGAGTCGTCACTGTCTACAGGTTTAGTACCAGACAACTGGAGGATTGCAAATGTTGTGTCATTGTTCAAGAAGGGCATTAGAAATTACCCAGGTAATTATAGATCAGTGAGCCTTACCTCTGTTGCAGGAAAGGTTTTGGAAAGGATTATAAGAGATGGGATTTATAACCATCCATCTAGCAAGAATTTGATTTCAGATAGTCAACGTCATTTTGTCACGGGCAGGTCACGTCTCACTAATATTATTGAGATTTTTAAGAAGGTGACCGAACATGTAGATGAGGGTAGGGCAGTTGACGAGGTGTACGTGGGCTTCAGTAAAGCATTTGATAAGATCCCACATGGTAGTCTGTTGGAGAAAATGCAGTGGCATGGGATCGAGGGTGGTTGAGCAGTTTGGATTAGAAATTGGCTTTCTGAAGGAAGGCAGCGAGTGGTGTTTGATGGAAAATAATCAGCCTGGAGTCGGGTTACTACTGGTGTACCACAAGGATCTGTTTTGGGACCACTGCTATTTGCCATTTTTAAAATGACTTAAACGCAGGCATATGTGGATTGATTAGTAAATTTGCAGATGACACTAACAATGTGGAAGAATGTTATGGTTTGCCGGGGACTTGGGATAAACAGCACAATTGGGCTGAGCGGTGGAAAATGGTGTGCAATGCTTCTTGATGTGAGGTAATTCACTTTGTGAAGAATAACAGGAAGGCAGAGTACTACGTCAAAGTAAGATTGTTGGTAGTGTGGATGTGCAGAGGGATTTTGGGGTCCATGTACATAGATCTCTGAAAGTTTCCACCCAGGCTGATAGTGCTGTTAAGAAGGCATACGGTGTGTAAGTTTGATTGGTAGAGGGATTGAGTCCTGGAGCCACGATATCATGATGTAACTATACAAAACTCTAGCGCGGCTACACTTGGAATATTGTGCTCAGTTCTGATCGCCATTTTTTGGGAAGGATGTGGAAGCATTGGAAAACGTGCAGAGGAGATTTACCAGGATGTTACATGGTTTGAAGGGAAGGTCTTATAAGGAAAGGCTGAGAGACTTGGGTGTGTTCTCATTGGGAAGAAGAAGGATAAGAGTGGATTTGATAGAGACATACAAGATGATCAGAGGACTACATAGAGTAGACAGTGAAAGTCTTTTTCTGAGGATGATGACGTCAGTTTGTAAGAGGAATCATAACTATAAATTGAGGGGTGATAGTTTTAACTCAGATGTCAGAGGCAGGTTCTTTACTCAAGGAGTGGTAAGGGCATTGAATGCTCTACCTGCCAATGTAGTTAACTCAGCCACATGAGGGAGATTTTAAAAATCCTTGGATAAACGTGTGGATGATGATGGGATAGAATGGGGGATGAACTTCGGCGCAACATTGAGGGCCGAAGGGCCTGTTCTGCTCTGCATTATTCTATGTTATATGTTCTACATTAGAGTTGTATCAGTTTGGTTCGGCCACGTTTGTCATACTGCGTACAGTTCTGGTCGCCTCATTACCAAAAGAATGTGAATGATTTAGAGAGGGTGTGGAAGAGATTCCGCAGGAGGTTGCCTTGTATGGAGGGTGCTAGGTATGAGGAGAGTTTGAGAAGAATTGGATTATTGTCATTGACAAGAAAGATGCTGAGTCCAGAACGAATTGATACTCACAAAAACATGAAATGCGTCGACAGGGTGGATAACATGAAAGTTTTTCCTCCCATACTGGAGGACTCAACTACTCGAAGTAACGAGTTCAAAGTGAGAGGCAAAAGATTTCGGGAGATATGCGTGGAACGTTCTTTAATCAGACGGTGGTGGGTGCCTGGAATGTGTTGCCAGCGGAGGTGGTGGGCAGTCAGGGAAAGATAGATTCATTTATGATATTTCTCGACAGGTACATGCATGGGTAAAGGGCAAGGATACGGATCTTTGGTAAATAGGTGGCAGGTTCAGACAGAGTGTCTGGATCGGTGCAGACTTGGAGGGGCGAAGGGCCTGATCCCGTGCTGCAATGATCTTTGTTTTTGGTTTCTTTATTTTTTGTTTGTTTGTTAACTGCGCAAACAGATTTTCAGAAAAAGAAAAACGGAACAAGGTCAGACTTCTTTTGAGTTCAAAGAATTAAGCCGAGCAATATTGATGTATTGGCGTGGGCCTTAAAATCCAGAAAAGGCCCATTGGGCGATAAGAAAGATCATTCTGCTGGAAGAGATTAAAACATACTTCGTGAGATGAGAAGAGTTCACGTCGATGAACGGAATGCTTAGGATGTGATAAGGGCTTTGAAGATGGCAGATGAATATACATTGGTGCACAAGACAAAGATTAGCTTCTAGTAATAATTTCATCCTGTCAGGGATAGTAACTGGGAGAAGGGGAGATCCTACACTACGAAAAACCTGAACAGGCAGAGGGTCAAGGAGAAGTGTTTAGTTCCGAATAGCGAATTAACTTACAACAGGAAGGCGAGACAATAAAAGTTCTCTACTTTGTGCATACCCAGTAAAGGAGGCAGAGGTTTCTTATCTCAAAGATAGAATACTAAGACGAAAATGGAGACCACGTAACTCAGTGCAGCGGAAAATTGGAAGAAGTGCACCAGATTAATTGATTTGTAGCAATCAGCGAGGAGGTGTTACGGGTAGTCGAAGAACTAAGAGTAGGAAGTCACCTAGGTGCATGAAAGCATCAGGCTAAGGTATAAAAATATTTATATTGGGCTGATATGCGCAAGGATGTGGTTAAATGTTGCCATAGGTGTTTTACTTGCCAAGTAAGCCATAGGCAGTAGTAAAACCCGGACCTTTGTTGCCAATTCCCACATTCAAACAACCTTTCACGCTGGTTATGATTGAATATGTAAGTTCCCTCCAGGAACTAAAAGTGGGAATCAGTACTTGGTAACCATTTTGTTTGTGTCTCCCAGATTCTGGATGCTGTTCCATTATGGAACATTAAGACAAAAAGTTTAGTGGAGGAATTAGTACTTTTCTTCTTGCGGTATGGGCTTCCCAGGAAGATTAAAACAGACCAATGGGCTAATCTTTCTGCTCATCTTTTTTAAGAAATTCATGTATAGCTTAGGTATACAGTACTTTCGATCAAATGCATATTATCATGCACCACAGGGAAATTGATAAGGTGGTTTCAGACCCTGAAAACCATGTTGAGTCTGTCGTGTCAGGATTACGTGAATGATTGGGATAAAGATATATGTTTTGTACTGTTTTCCATTAGAGATGCCCTCAAACGAATGTACTCAGCGTACTCCCTTTGAGTTAATATTTGGACATGAAATGAGGGCTATTTGAATTAATCGAAGAAAAATCGACAGAACTAAAGTTGGTCATCTCACATTTGGATTATGTATTGGAGCTGAAGGAGAGATTAAATCGGGTAGGTGAGTTAGCTAAACAGCACCTTAAAATGGCAGAGCACAGATAGAAGCAGTTAGCAGAGAGAAACTCTGAAAATTGGACATTTTCCATGGAGATGCAGTGTTAGTATTGGGAAAAGTGATAGGAGACCCCTTGAAGGTTAGGTTTAGTGGTCATTTATCAAATTTAGAAACAATTAAACCAGGTGAATTATCTGATAAAGATGCTCGATCGAAAAAAAACAGTATTGGTCTGACGTGAATGTGTTGAAACGTTTTTTTAAAAACTAGCGATAAGAAACTGGGGAAACAGATTTAGTTACTAACCTCAGAATGAGGAGTCAAACCCAGATATTGTGAAGTTTGATGTGCCTCAAAATACGTAAAACAATGAGGAAACTCTTGAGGTGGGGAACAGGTTCGTAAAGTATCTGTCTCAGGAGCAGAGAGCGCAGTTGAAACCTTTGTTACAGCAATATGAGGCTATTTGCAGAATGCACTGGGGAGGGCTAATACTATGGTGTGTTAGGTAGACTTAGGGAATGCTGCTCCGACAAAGCAATACCCCGACAGGCTTTCTCCTTCATAACCAGTGAGCTACAGAAGGAACTGGAGACGATGCTCAATGAAGATGTCATCGAACCGAGACAGAGCGAGTGGAGTACAAGGGTCGTCTTAGTCAAATACCTGACGGGTCTCAACGATTGTTTATGGACATTAGTCAGGACAATGTCGTATCAACATTGGACTGATACCCCATAAGGAGATTGGAGGACTGGAGAGAAAGTTCCACAAGCCAGTGACATCACAAATTAGGACTTACTGCGTGGTTATTGGCAGTTGTCTTTATCAGTGGAAGCAAAAAGAAAAGACCGTAAACAAAAACCAAGAGGCAATTTAAACGCAGTATTAATCGCAGCACAAGTTAGCTACATGAAACTCTTTGAAACTCTTCAAAGTTGCAATCCATGCTCCTGACCCAAGAGTTTGAGCTGTACTGCCACAAAAAGTTAATGACGGAATTCAACTGACAGTTGTTTACTTTACAAAGAAGCTCAACACCCGTCAGAGAAAATATTCTACGATCAAAAAAGAATTATTGAGTTCGGTACTGGCTTTCCAAAATTTTACATTTTTTATGTCATGAACAATGAGTCAGAAACTGTTGTGGACACATGTTAAAATTCTCTTACATTCTTGGAACGCTTTGAAGACAAGAATATGTTATAGACTCCGAATTTATAATTCGTGCAGATTGCGGGTCGAAAGGTTTTGACAGCTCATGAGTTATCACCAATTTAAAGGATAAAGTATGGATGAGATTGAAGCACTGCTGATGGTACATATACATGCATGTGTGCAGACGTTAATGTCAATTTAGATGGATGTCCGACATATTTCATGATAATGGGTTAAGAGCTAGATAAAATAGAAGCCATCTTTCCATACCTCCACAGCCCATCCCTGTAAAATGTACATTTTGGATGTAAAAAATATATGCAGACAGTATCTTTGAGGTCCTGAAGGGAGAGGGTGACCAGCCTCAAGTCGTTGTCCATCAGGTACCAACGACATAGGTAGAAAGAGGGATAGGGATATAAGGCAGGATTTCAAGGAGCTAGGGTGGAAGCCGAGACCTAGAAAAAACAGTTGTTTTCTTTGGTTTGTTACCCGTGTCATGTGATAGCGAGGCAAGAAATAGGAGAGATATCAGCTGAACACGTGCAAGGATGATGCAGGAGGGAGGGTTCCAGGTTTTTGGATAATTGGGATTCATTGTGTACAAACAGGACGGTCTTCACTTGAACCAGAAGGATACTAATCTCCTGGGTGAGAAATTTTCTGGTGTTGTTCGGGTGGATTTAAATTAGCTGAGCAGGGAGATGGGAACCGGACGCGTAGTTGCAGTGCACAGGAGGATGAGAGTAGGAAGGACAGGGACAGGATTTCCCGGTCACAGGAATGTGCTGGTAGACAGAAAACTGGTTTGAAGTGTGTGTCCTCCAACGCCAGAAGTATCCGAAATAAGGTAGGCGAGTTTTCAGCATGGCTAGGTACCTGGGACTTCGATGTTGTGGCCATTTTGCAGACATGGGTAGAGCAGGGTGAGGGATGGATGTTGCAGTTTACAGGGTATAGATTTTCCATTAAAAACAGGCAAGGCAGTAAAAGAGGTGGCGGCGTGGCCTTGTTAGTCAAAAATAGTATAACGGTGGCTGAGAGAATTTTTGTTTAGGACTCGTCTGCTAAGGTAGTGTGGACTGAGTTTAGAAACAGGAGATGAGAGATCACACTGCTTGGAGTTTTTTATAGTTCTCCGCAGAGTTCGAGGGAGGTGGAAGAGAGGATTAGCAAAATTATTCTGAGTAGGAGTGAAAGAAACAGAGTGGTCATTGTTAGGGACTTTAACTTCCCCAACATTGACTGGAAATGTTATAGTTCTAGTACGTCGGATGGATCAGTATTTGTCTAATGTGCACAGGACGGTTTCCTGACACAGTACGTCGAAGGGCCGACAAGAGGGGAGGTCACACTCGATCTGGTGCTTAGTAATGAACCAGGCCAGGTGTTTGATTTAGTTGGAGGTAAGCACTTTGGAAAGAGTAACCATAATTCAGTTAAGTTTAGTTTAGCAGTAGAAAAGGATAGGTACATGCCACAGTTCAAGAGTTATCTATGGGGCAAGGGCAATTATAATGCGATAAGGCATGATTTAGGATGTTTAGAATGGGGTAGCAAAATTCAGGAGGTGTTAGCAATCGAAATGTGGAGCTGGTTTAAGGAGCAGATATTGCATGTCCTTGATAGGTATGGCCCTGTCAGACAGGGAGGGAGTGATAAGGTAAGAGAACCGTGATTTACTACAGAAGTTGTATCTCTTGTTAAGAAGAAGAAGGAGGCTTCTGTGTTCATGATGCAAGATGGTACCGAAGAGGCGATGGAGAGTTACAGATCAGCTAGGAAGGATTTAAATAGAGAGTTAAGATTAGATTAGATTAGATTACTTACAATGTGGAAACAGGCCCTTCGGCCCAACAAGTCCACACCGCCCCGCCGAAGCGCAACCCACGCATACCCCTACATTTACCCCTTACCTAACACTACGGGCAATTTAGTATGGCCAATTCACCTGACCTGCACATCTTTGGACTGTGGGAGGAAACCGGAGCACCTGGAGGAAACCCACGCAGACACGGGGAGAATGTGCAAACTCCACACAGTCAGTCGCCTGAGTCGGGAATTGAACCCAGGTCTCTGGTGCTGTGAGGCAGCAGTGCTAACCACTGTAAGAAGAGCAACGTGAGGACACGAGCAGTCTTTAGCAAATAGAATAAAGGATAACCCTAAAGCTTTCTTTAGTTATGTGAGAAATAACAAGATGATTAGGAATAGGGCCAGTCAAAGACAAAAGTGGGAAGTTGAGTGTGGACCCTGTGGAGATCTGTGAGGTCCTAAACGAATATTTCTCATCGGTGTTCACTCAGGAATAGGGGGATATAGTAGCGGAGAAGAATAAGGTACGAGATATTAGACTGGAAAGGATCGAGGTGAGTTATGCAAAGGTGTTATCAATTCTTGAAGGAGTGCAAGTAGACATGCCCCCTGATCCGGATTTATCCCTGGATTCCCTGGGAAGCGAGGGCGGAGATAGCAGAGACTTTGGTATTGATATTTTAATCGTCATTCTCTGCGGGTTTAGTATCTGAGGACTGGAGGATTGCAAATGTTGTGCCCTTGTTCAAGAAGGGCAGCAGAGATGACCCAGGTAATTATAGACCAGTGAGCCTTACTTCTGTTGTTGGAAAGGTTTTGGAAAGGATTATAAGAGGTAAGATTTATAATCAACTAGCAAGCAACAACTGGATTTCAGATAATCAACATGATTATATCAATGGCAGGTCATGTCTCACAAACCACATTGAGTTTTCTGAGAAGGTGACCAAGCATGTAGATGAGGGTAGGGCCGTTGACGTGGTATACATGGACTTCCGTAAAGCCTTTGATAAGGTTCCACATGGTAGGCTGATGGAGAAAATGCAGAGGCATGAAATTGAGGGTGAGTTAGCAGTTTGGATTACAAACTGGCTTTTTGAAAGAAAGCAGCGAGAGGTGGTCGATGGAAAATGTTCAGGCTGTAGTCCAGTTGCTAGTGGTGTGCAAAAACAATCTGTTTTGGGACCACTGCTGTTTGTCATTTTTATAAATGACTTAGACGCAGGCATATGTGGATGGATTAGAAAATTTGCAGATCACACTAAAGTCGGTGGCGTAGTGAACAGTTTGGAAGAATGTTACAGTTTGCACAGGAACTTGGATCAACTGCAGAATTGGGCTGAGATGTGGCAAATGGAGTTCAATGCAGCTAAATGTGAGGTGATGCACTTTGGGAAGAATAACAGGAAGGCAGAGTTCTGGGTCAATGGAGAGATTCTAGGTAGTGTGGATGTGCAGAGGGATCTTGGAGTTCATGTGCTTCGATTCCTGAAAGTTGCCACCCAGGTGCATAGTGCTGTTAAGAAGGCATAAGGTCTGTTAGGTTTCATTGGTAGTGGGATTGAGTTCCAGAACCGCATTATCATGCTGCAGCTGTACAGAACGCTGCTGTGGCCACATTTGGAATATTGTGTGCAGTTCTGGTCGCCCCATTACAGGAAGGATGTGGAAGAATTTGAAAAGGTGCAGAGGAGGTTTACCAGGGTGTTGCCTGGTCTGTAGGGAATGTCTTGTGAGGATAGGCTGAGAGAATTGGGTCTGTTGTCATTGGAAAGAAGAAAGCTAAGGGGGGATTTGATGGAGACATACAAGATGATCAGAGGATTTGATAGGGTAGATAGTGAAAGACGTTTTTCCTCGGATGATGGCGTCAGCTTGTACGACAGGGCACAAATACAAATTGAGGGGTGATAGTTTTAACTCAGATGTCAGAGGCAGGTTCTTTACGCAGAGAGTGGGAAGGGCGTGGAATGCCCTACTTGCTAGTGTAGTCAACTCAGCCACATTAGATAGATTTAAACAATCCTTAGATAAGAACATGGATGATTTTGGGATAGTGTAGGAGGACGAGGTGAGAATAGTTCACAAGTCGGCGCCACATCGAGGGCCGAAGGGCCTGTTCTACGTTGTATTGTCCTGTGTTCCATGTTCTTGAACAGCGAAGACGACCCAGAAAGGTCTGCAAACACGACATTCGACACCCGCAGACGACTCCCATGGTCTAGATTTGAAAATTAATTTGCTGTTAATTTAGAAGGCCTTTTATCGGATAAGTATATTGTTATAAAGTGGGATTGTGGACAACAAACCTTTAAGAGCAGGAGGTTTACAGTTGTAGACAGTTGTTTAATATTCTCTTTTGAAGTTGTTTTTAAATGGTGGAATTCGGTATTTCTCTGTTACTCATACAGCAATAAATGACGAGACGAGGTGAGCTTTCCTGTTTATTTAGTTTCATTAGCAAAAGATGTCGTATCACTTGTCATGTCAGTAAGTGTTTTTCATCAACTTTACAATATTGATATCAGTAATACGGTTATTATTGCAGCATAATTTGTATCTTTCGTAGTGGACAATCATCTGGGTTTACTGTGATTCTTGATACTTCCTGCTGTGACTCCCACCCTGAATGCCGTTGGCCTCTCAGTGTCCTGCGCTGAAGACTTCGCCTCCATTATCAGCACAAACCAATCACTACGAAGGCTGCACTTGAGTAATAATGCACAGGGGATTCACGAGTGAAACTGCCATCTGCAGTTCTGAGCAACACAGCTTATAAAATGCAGAAACAAGCGTTATTACCGAACTCTGTAACGTAGTTTTTAATAAATATTGTCTATCATTATGAATATGCACAATATTGTCATCATTGAACACTTTTAAAAACTTTAATTGGTTATTTCGCTCTCCCAACACCAGTCTTCAGGATCTTTTTTTCTCTCAGCTTCTGATGTGGATGATCTTGCCTCTCATCTCAATCCAGCTGATCAGTGACAGTATTGATCAAATACCCTCCCAGACACATGACTTCAAATATAAGTTCAGGTCTAGGCATCCTTAACGTATCTGGAGGGATATCGGTCTGGTCCATAACAAACTGATACTTCGACCTGAGTACTGGGAAAGGTGATGGTGTAACAGGAGAGTGCAATCGGAGGTGACGACTGAGTGGTATTAAAGCTGGTCTGTTGTCCTCACTCATTCTGCAGGGTGAATCTGAGAGCGAAACTCAATATTATTGGATTTAGAAGACAACATTTTCCTCCAGTATGAGGGTAAAATAACTATATCTTGAGTCCATGTATGGACAGGATAGAGACAGGATTCATTCAAATGAGGTACATCCCAATATGCAGTGAAGACCAGTTCCAAATGTCTAATGTTTCTCTGTGAATTGCCCCTCAGTCTCGTGTACCTAGTTTTGGTGAGCACAAACATACACAACATGGCGATGAGGCTGCCACTGTTCTGCATTGATAATGAGGTTCTTCAACATTTCAAATAATAATCCACGACCCGTGTATGCATTTTCAGCACATTTGTCTACATCCCCTTAAGATTACTTAAAGTCCTGGAATGCCTGGATGATGGAATGCGTTGTTGCTCATATGTCAAGAAGTACGCTCTGAAAGGCTGGAGGATAGATCTTCTAACCACTCTTTTTTTTCTAATGTGGGAGGAAAATTGAAAACAGGGAATTATAGACTTGTTAGCCGGACATCAGTCACGAGGGAAAAGATTAGAGTCACAGCTGGCTGTTTTAAGAAGTGAGCACCTTAAAAAATTGTGATGAATCAGCTCACATTTCCAAAAGGGAAATAACACTTGGCACATTCACTGGAGTTTTGCTTTAAGGATGTAACCATTAGAGATGCTCATGGAAATCGGTTATTTGAAAAGGCCTCTCATAAGGTACTGCAGGAGTGGTTTGGAAGCAAAACTGAAACATGTGTCACACACTGGCGTGGGGAAAGAATGGGCTGACAGACAGGGAACGAAATGTGGGAATTAACTGGGTATTTTATGTCAGACACCTTTTGACGATTGTGGTAACGTTGAAATCAGTGCCAGGACACTACGGATCAGGAATAGGACCTAGGCTACTTACAGTAATCATTCATGATTAGCGGCAAGATCTTAAAATCATCTCTTCACTTTACCGAAACACAAAGATATGAGGAGGATTTAATAATGCTTCAGTGTGGTTTGTGCACGTTGAGTGAGTCGTGAAAGGCATTGCAGCAGGTAAAGTATTATGTGGATCAATGTGAGGTTTTCGAAACAAAAGCAGAAAGGTGGGTTATTATCTGAGCGGTAATTGATTTGGAAAGGAGGGAGCTGCCACAAGACCTTTTTAGCCCTCGTTCACCTGGGATAAAAGTCAGCAATTCAGGAGCAGTGGGCGGTGATGTAAGCAAATGGAATGATGACTTTCATCGCGAGAGGATTGGTGCACAGGAGCGGGTATGTCTTGCTCCAACTGGAAAATGTTGCACTGTTTGGTGCCCTTACACTAAGAAGGATTTCTCGAGATGGGTGGAATGCAACAAATGTTCAGCAACGGCACCCATAAGGTTGCATGACTGATGAACGAAGAACTCACTTTGAACTTATCCGAGTAATGGGGTGATGTATTAGAAATCTACAAAAGTTTGATGGGACTAAATAAGGTAAATATGGTAAGCATGTTCCTGATGACTAGGGAGTCCAGACCAAGTGTCACCAGCTGAGGAAACAGAGTGGGCCATTTGAAACTGAGGTAAGGGGAAATGTCTTCACCCAGAGACAATACAATAATACTTCATTGTGCAAACATGCATACGCAGACCCACTGGTTTAATTCAATTGTTCGTGGAATTATGTTGCTGTTGACAAAATATAAGGAGAGAAGTGCATCACTATGCTTGACACGTATATTTGATGAGATTGATTTGAAAATTTTCAGTGACTATATAAAAAAGTAATATCAGTTAGATGATTCAATTAACTCAAGCGAAGACTGATTCACTGAATGAGCACTTGGTAGAGCCGATTGCCAGAAAAAATGCATTGAAGATAGGAACAGTAGCAGCCTATTCAGTCTTCTGAGCCTGCTCTGTCATTCAATATAATCGTGGTCGCACGCTCAACTCAGTCCTCGTTCCAGATTCACCACGTTTCCTTTAATCTTAAAGACCGGAAGGAATGTATTTCACTCTTTCTACAAGATACATAAAGTTTTGACCACAGATTGTATGGCCGAGAACTCCACACGCTCGCCGTTCTCTGGTTAAGGACGTTTCTTGTCATCTCAGTCCTAAACGACCTAAATTGTATCAGAGAAAGAGAGAGAGAGAATACAAATTTGTCTGGCAGGAGTTAGACCGCTGCTGTAGAACCAATGTAGTCCGGCAGTCTTCAGAATACTCAGGGTACACCAAAGCAATTCCTAAGTGCGAAAATTTCAAGGAACAGTTGACTGTGGATTCGGGAGATCAGCATCAATGTTAATATATAGAGATCTCATAAAAGGCAGTAACTAATCAGCTTAATCAAATAAATTCAGATACTCTTCAAAATGAACCAAATCGAGTTGTGTTCGCTGAGCAAGACATTTTCAAACGGTAATCAGGGTAACTCTTGACGATATGGAGGCTTGTGGATGCGATACAAGTTGGAGTATCTGTAAGATTTCTGTTGAAAATAAAAGTGCATCACCTCCATATCAAATCTTTGAGACAAAAATCAAATGAGTTGCTTGCCGTATGAGGAAAATCAAACCAGTCAGTATCCTTACCGTTCAGAAGTCAATGGTGACTTCATGTAAACACAGATGATCTGAGCAGACTGGACTCAGTCCACTGGGAGAGGATATTTCCTATTGTGCGGAAATGTAGCAAAATGGTCAGAGTTGAAAAAGAGTGGTTGGACATTTCAGATAGAGACGAGGAAATGTTCTTCTCTATTCAGGCTGAAGCTCTCGTGCAACTCTTGTATCAAAACAGAGTGGGCGTAGAATGTTTCAATACTTCCACGGCAGAGTAAGGTAAATCCTCCGTGTGAATTGCAACGAAATCAGGGGTACGCACATTGCAGAGCTGAGGTATAAATTATATCAGCCATGCTCTTATTGACGTCTGGAGCAGGCTTAAAGAGGCGAGAGGCCTGCTCTTGTACAATCCTTGTAGATTTGTGAGACCAGCACAACGAATTGTTGCACTAACTGAAATAGGTCTTCTTTGTTGAAAAAAGGAGCGATATTAAGTGATATCCATTATTACAAGTAAATCGTCAACCTCCTGTGAAGCTGATCATTGATTCACCATGATAGAAACCAAATTGTAAATCTAAACAGGGTGAACTATCAAGTTTGCAGCATATTCAGTACCACTGAATTACTTTAACGAAAGGTCAGGCTTCTTTCAGACAGACAAGCGACTTATTTAATTTTGGGGGAAGTTTACTCATGCTGGAGGTCTGTTTAAACTATGTTTCAGTTTAACTATCCTTGAAAAAAAAATCAGGACAGAGTTTTTTTTCTCTCTCTCTTCCTCTCTTCTTCCCCATCAATATCTATCTTTTTTACAGTCTTCCCTTGTAGCAACTGTGAGCTTCTGAACTTAGAATCATAGAATCCCTACATTGTGAGGCATTCGACGAATAAGTCCACACCGACCCTCCAAAGATTAACCCACCGAGACCCATTCACCCGGCCCAATTACTAGATTAGATTACTTAAAGTGTGAAACCAGGCCCTATTCCATATACACCAGATTAATGTACACATTAATCTACACATCCATAAAAACTTAGCATGGCCAATTTTCCAAACCCGCACATTCTTGGATTTTGGGACAAAACCAGAGCACCCAGATGAAACCCACACTGACACGTCCAGAACGTACAAATTGCACACAGACAGTTGCCTGAGCTTGGATTTGAACCAAGGTTTCTGGCGCTGTAAGACAGCAGTGCCATCTACCGAGCCACTATGTGTCTCCTAAATGTCCCTTCATGGGAGTACAGACACAAGCAGTTTCACGCCTGACATTGAAGTAATTGACGCATGTGCTGCTGTATCAATGAAAGACAGAAATAATTCTAATTAATTTGAGGTGTTACAGGTTGTATTTAGTTGCCTTCAAATTATGGCAGTACATTTTCAGACAGAGCATTAACATTCGTGCACAAATGAGGGCGAGACAGAGAGACACAGAGACAGAGAGAGACATAGATACAGAGAGATAAAATTTTGATTCAGAATATATTGGCATTCACTTTCTGCCCTACAGAGAGCACTGTTGATCAGCGGATAAGCCAAACTGTTTGCTTCCAAGCTGCGAAAGTTTATGAATTTCGGGAGGAAACGTTGTTATGCCTTTTGAGGTAAATATAGTACTAAGGTTTAAAGTCAGCTTATTCAAAGATCTGTTTTCTTGAGCGACTAATATTCACCCTCAGTGGATCCTAATTGTGTCACTGGAGGGTTGCCCTCTTTCCTTAATAAGAGGCAGTTTTCAGCGTGTTATCCCACAATGTCAGTGAGAGCGTGATCTTCAACACGAACAGGGATTAGCTGCTCCAGAAAGAACGAGAGCAGAGATAGGATCTGAGAATGGGAGATTGGACAGTTGTGACAATGGATACGGATTTATCCTGGTCTCTCTACGCTCTTTCTGCGGCGACTGTGTCAGACTTTTGGTTCGCAAGCTTGATTTTCGTGATCCAGTATTTTTCGTACCCAATCCTGGCTTTTGTTGGAGTCATTGGTAAGTCTCCCATTCAGCTATTGATTGTTTAACAAGAGTGTATTCCTGATCATTCGTTATGTCACACTCCCTGCTCATTCGTTGTGTCACATCCCCTGCTAGCGTTGTTTCGATTGAGACTCAGTGATTTTTTGATTCCTACCTTTAATTTCCTGACTCAGTTATTGAACCCACGAGACAAGCCTCATATAAGGTCTGCTCGTCCTGAGGATGCTTATCGTTCCAACAAGAAACTGTGCAGGAATTAAGATGTTCTCTGGCTTTTTTCCGTCTGCTGCTTCGGAAATGCATTCACAAATGTCCTATCTAAATTCGTCTTTCCATATGAATAAACACCACATGCCCATTCCCAACTTTGCCAACAAAAGCACGCCACTCATTTCCGTGTTTTGAAAGTTTCTACGGATTGTTCACAGATTGGCCTATCAGTTTCTTGATCGCTGAAAAACTATATCTGAATAGTCAAAAATATTTTAATGATCCGAGTTACTATCTCAGCCTCCTTATTTCTTTGAGCGATGGCCAACACTTCGGATTTTGGCTGCTATACGAAAGAAAAACTAGTCCACTCTGTTAAACCTCTTTTTATATCAAACATTCTGTAGTAGTGAGCAACATCCTGATCAATCTTCTCTGCACTCTCTCCCGTGTACCTCCTCCTCTCAGTGGATTTCGAACGCTTCTTGAGTGGATGGTCCAAAAATGGTCCATGCCACTGCATATATATTTTTGCATTTTGAGCAGGAAATTAGGAATGCTTATGTTGAGAAGAATTCCTCTGGGCAGCTCTGAGAGACTGAAAAGTCACAGAAACTAACTAGCCCGCTGAATTTATTTATCTTTCTTCAGGATGTCAGATAACTTTGCAGAAAGATGTCCCTGAGTGATTGAAATGTTACACTGCAGTTAATTTTTGTCTGGAGAAGGATTCAACGATCTACTCTGCCATGGTTGGGCAACAGTTTCTCATCTAAAGTGGAATTTGGAGTGTGGCAAAACTTGATTCGTGTTTTGTTAGTAAATGGGACACGACGGGTTAGTGGGAATATCGGTAACTGATTATTCCTAAGAGTAGGTCGAGACTTGGATTCAAAGCCTGCCTTTCGAGAGAATGGGATTTGACTTCAACGAGAACAAAATCTTGAACATAGAGTCTAATGATGGTCACGAATCCATTTCAATTGTTCGAGCATTTTTAGTGTAGGGAAATCTGCCATCGTTATCTGGTGGGGCTTACATATGACACCAGACGCACAACAATGCTGTGGATCCTCAAATGTCCTCTGTGCAACAAGGAATGGGCAGAATATTTTCCCCTGACCACTGCTACCTACATTGCATGTTTAAATTAAAACAAAGGGAGTGCATAAGCACGCAGTGTTGTTTCTACTTTGGTCCGTAAGTGAAAAATGTTTAAATCCAGAATCCTCTCCAGAATTATGTTTGTCTCCCAATTCTACGTCTCTTCTAAAGCCTGAAGTCTTCAGTCAATACTTCATTTTCCATTTTGTACTGAATAATTTTACATTTCCTTCGTTTTCTTTAGTTCTACTTTAGTTAGCCACTACTTTTGCCACTAAGAATATCTGTATACTTTTACCTGTTTGAGATATCTTATCGATTTGAATGAAAGCATGAGAATTCAAGGACACTAATGTTTCTTAAATTGCACACATCCCTCTCACTGCATAATCCTGCGCTTCTCCATCCTATCCTTTAACTCCTTATACCATTGCATTACATACTTCCCTGATAACTTATGCCGTAGCTGAGCAATACAACTATCTTGACGCTTCACACTGCTCTATTACTCTGTTATTCCTTATCACGGTTAGCTCTGCTGCCAATTGATACTTCCCTGGCAATTACAGCTCTGTTCTCACTCTATGTTCCCCGACCTCTTGCAGATCAGTGGTAAATCTATGTACACCTAGTACTGCTGGCACTTCCATCAGTCTCAGGACCTTATGACCTCAGACCCTCCATCACTTGCTGCTCCATTGTGAGTCTGCTCTTCCCATCACTTCCAAGTCCGCCACGTCTCAGCTCCACTGTCAATCCCGGTTTCTCCAAATCCCTCCCCGATTCTCTCTGAGCACTGAATCTCACCTCTATCTTCTGCATTATGTACTGTATTAAGTATTCTATACATTGTATTGTCCAATTCTCCCTCTCAAACTAGCGTACACAAACACACGCTCACACATGCACACAAACACGTGAATTCAGACACACACAGATAGACAGAGGGGATGACTCGATTTTGCAACAAAACTGTAAGAAATTTTCAAACAGTGTTTGTGTTTTCGGCAATTGTATAGCATATTTCAGTCTCACACTGTTTATATCCTCAATATTATGGAATATTAAATAATGATCAAGGTCTATTCTGCGATGATCTAATAGTGACAGATTCGTACATGAGCTTGTGCATATGTACCTGTTGGTATGAGGAGTGACGAAATTAGATTAGATTACTCACAGTGTGGAAACAGGCCATTCGGCCCAACAAGTCCGCAAAGACCCTCCGAACAGCAACCAACCCAGACCTATTCCATTAAATTTATCCTTTCATCTAATATTACGGTGTCGTACAGCATGGCCAATTCACCTAACCTGCACATTTTTGGACTGTGGGAGGAAACTCCACACAGGCAGTTGCCTGAGGCCGGATTTCAACCCGGGTCTCTGGCGCTGTGAGACAGCAGTGCTAACCACTGTGCCACCGTGCCGCCCTAGCACGGTGGACATACCACTCTTGGGTTGAGGTGAACAAACCCAGAAGCCATCAACACCAAGTCTTCGTCCAATAAACTTATTTCATGTCACAAGCTTTTGGAGTGCCGCCTCTTCAACAGGTTGAGGGAACGAAGGGTCGACACAACAAAATATTGTGATTTCAGATGAACTGCTTGGAGTGTAACCTGCTGTCTTACAACTTACTGTTTGAGGAGAGAGTTCTCCCTGTCGTTTGAACTCATTTAATAAAAATCAGACAATGTCATTTTGCAATTCAGATGCAAACATTTCTGTTGATGAGCAAATGCATAAATCTCAAAAGATTTTCAATCAAACTAATGTCTTCACCTATCAGCTGATGTCTGATTTTTTGTTTCCTTTCCTTCTTTTCAGCTAATGCAATAACAATTTTCATCCTGATTCGCAGAAACTGCGGGCTATCTAGATGTATCACTCAATACCTGTTGGCTATGGCTATTGCTGATCTCTCCGTCATTATTATTGATCTGATATTGAGGCACATGCCAATTACTTATTCGATTTATGCCCTGATGTTCCTCGATATGTGTAATATCCACGCTGTCCTGGTATATGCAGCCACTGACTGTTCTGTCTGGTTCACAGTTATTTTCACCTTTGATCGATTTATGGAAATTTGTTGCCAGAAGATGAAAAGTAGATATTTCAGCAAGGAAACGACGACTGTGGTTCTGGCAACAGTGACTGTGACAAGTTGTGTAAAAAATATGTTCTGGTATTTTATGTTTGACGTTTGGTATAGGAAGGATAACTCCCCTGGTTTTGTTTGGTAACATCTACTGGTCAGTGGTCTGGAGTTTATGGCGCAATTGAACTCATTTTTGTTGTTTTAAATCCATGTGTTCCATTTGTCCTGATATTGTTCCTTAATGTTTTCACGGTCAGACATATTTTAGTGACCAGCAGAGCCCGCAGGCGACTCCGGACTCAGAGCAACGCACAGGCTACCAGAGACCAAGAAATGGAGAGTCGAAGAAAGTCTATGACCTTGTTGTTCCTCCTCTCTGCCAATTTTATCCTCCTATGGTCACTGCATATGTTTTTTTCCGTCAGCTGGCGGCTGGAATCTATGTCGATAACGAATCTAAATCCACCCATTTATGTGCAAGAATTGGGTTTTGTCCTGCAGCTTCTCAGTTGCTGCACCAACACTGCAATTTATACCGCGACCCAAACTAAATTTAGACAGCAGTTAAGAAAAGTGCTGGCATATCCATTTACTCAGATTTATCAATTAACCAGATCAATTTATTAATCTATCCTTTCACGATTCTCTTGCAGTTCTGAAAATTCCAATAGATATCACATTGCAGGTGGGCTTGTTGCTAAGGACAATTGCAGGACACATTTTCCTGATGACCAAAAAGGGAAAGTCCCGAACCAGGGATCACAGTCAGAGAATAAGGACTTGGAATGAGATGGGGTAAATGTCCAGAGACAGAGTGCAGGAGTCTGTGCAAATCTGTGCCACAGCTGCAAAATATTCTATGTTTTCAAAGAGGAGTTGGATTTAGTTCTCAGAGCAACGGTTAGTGCGGGAAATATTGAGTTGCATGACCCGCTATGATTTTATACATTTTATTACCTGTTACGTGGCGTCGCCCTACAGTCCCCTAATTTTCCACATCCTTTACTTCTGATGGTCTATGGAAACATCCCTCTGGAGGACGGGGTCATCAAAGTTATCTGGCGTCAATGCACCCAACCGACAGGACTGCGTAAGCAATTTGATGGGGATTGACTCATCTCTCAATGGACTGTTTCATCTCTGAGTGATTCCCTGTCGAAACGTGAGCAGTGTCGGTCGGCTGAGGGGAGGGGTGCATTGCATGACATTAAATAAAAGAATATCATTACACAGAGAAGGATAGAGTCTCAGACTTTGAATCATGACTTCCTCATTTACTCACTCAAAGTATGTACCATTGCAGAGAGGCCGTGTCAATAAGTCAAAGTACCAACGCAGAGATCTGCTGGGCAGGCGCCTTGGAGCTCACTGGAGTTCAGTTTTCGACTCCCCAGCTGTATTAGAAAGTGACTACCTCTGACTTGCCCCCTGCTGCTTATTCCCACTCCCCAGGATCAAAGAATTGATCCAAAGACACCTTACACAGTGGGGTCGACCCTTAGCTTGAAATCCTTGAATGACAGGGTCAAGTCGTACAAACAGCCCCTACACTTACCCATGAAGAAGAGTTGTCGCCTTTTCGTGTTTAACCAGAGCAAAATGAAATATCAATAAATAAAATTACTCTTCTCCAACTGATTCCAACAGTCTATTGCACAAGCGAGCGCAGATTAGTAAGCTGACAGTGCTGAGCTCCTCCAGAAGGTAACTTCTTCCTGAGGAGCTGCTCCCACACCTGGATTGGAGCTGAACGGGGACAGTGCCCCGCTCCAGTTTAGAGTGGCTTCATTCCTGGAGCACCAGTCAACCCCGGAGCCCAAAGTACTCAATGCTGTCGCCATCCACTCCCGTCTGCCCTTGGCATTTCAAATCGCCTCTTTATAACGGTAGGATGTGTGTGTGTGTGTGTGTGTGTGTGTGTGTGTGTGTGTGTGTGTGTGTGTGTGTGTGTGTGTGTGTGTGTGTGTGTGTGTGTGTGTGTGTGTGTGTGTGTGTGTGTGTGTGTGTGTGTGTGTGTGTGTGTGTGTGTGTGTGACCGAAACAAGCTAAGAGATTAAATGGTTGATTCTGACACAAAACAAAATATTGCATGATCGTTTTCCTTTGAAACATTGTCGCACTATAAAGGTTCAAGCAGCAAGTTACAACTGGCAATGGGTGCCCTCTCTCTATAATGTGTTCATACATCTGATTGCAGTACTGCCACATTTCAAATTTTCGGGTCACAACATGTAAATGTCAAATTGGTCTGTTGGAGTAGTTACTCTGAAATTTTAAAACCGGTGCTGTTGGTGAGTCCTGGTCACTACAAAGCTTCCAAGACGCCCTGTTCTGTCTCGGACCCAATGAATATTACATTGTTGGCACAATGTTCTGCACCGTTAACATTGTTGACATGTTGCCACTGATCGGACTAAATCTCACTGCAACTTTTCTGACGCAGCGTTTCAGGCAGATGTCTCGATGAATGCTTTGACCATCTCATAGGTCTTCATGAATAAACGCATCTGGATGAATACCGGCTGAGAAAACGTGATCATAACTGATGGGGGTGGGGGGGGGGGGTGGGAGGAGGGGGGCGACGCCACCGAACCATTAAAATTGCAGGAGATGGCTTGCTTGAGAGAGCAAGATCTCCTGACGATAATATGCACGGACGACAGCACCTGAAAACAAATGGCACACGGGACCAAGGACGCTAACTCAATTTCTCTCCCTCTCTCCACAAATGCTTGCAAACCTGTTCAGTTTCTCCAACGTTTTCTGCCTTCTTATCAGATTTCCAGATGTTCTTTGTACTGCTTTGACTTGATGAACGTTTGCCTGTGAATTTCAGGTGAAAAGCAGGCTCTGTCAAAACCAATTGCACGAGCAGGGTGGTGGGAATGATGGAAGCAAGAGCCCCGGAACGGGCGTGCTGAAAACACTCCCCTCGACATGTCTTCCCTCCTGTGTAACAGTCGAAAGATTGCCACGCAAGGCAACAGTGTCCAGCCAGATACAGTAGTGAGAGATATAACAGCAAGGAGGACACCTTCATGGTATGTCCATGGAATCATAAAGGGTTGCAGAAAATGCCACCCTCCCCTGCTAAATTTCACAAATTTGCCCCGAATGCATAATGATATGTGAATGAGCACCTGATCCCTCTTTTCAGCCGAGTTGGATCCGAATTCCACTAACCCGCTCCCTTGGAAATGGGTTCCGACAAGTGACACGGTCATTAGCACACACCGCCCCCACTCCCGTCCAGTGGATTACTCCCCTTGGCAAAACCATTGTCATTTGAGCGGCAATTGGAGACTGATTGAGACCACCCTACCATCTTTGCACTTTGAAGGGTCTGATCATCTGTCTGCGTGTCTCTATCTCACACACACACACATTTATCCAACTGAACTGGTTTCTGATTCAAAAAGAGAAAACATGATTGTGCTGAAGAAAAGTGGCTGGTCCTGAAATGTCGACTCTGCCTCTCTCACGCACGCGCACATCTCTCTCCCTCTCTCTTCACAGACCTGCTGACTTACCTTTGCCATTTCAGGCTTCCAACAAGATGATTCTCATTTTCACATCCAATCACTTCCTGGCTGCCACGAAATTTCAGAACGGGCCCCTTCCCCAACTGCTAGGACATGGGCTGCCTGAGCAATTGGATGTCTGAGTTCCTCACAGTTGTTGGTTAACATTAGGTAAAGCGCTGTGTGGGCGAAGGGCAGTGGAGAAGATATTCACGGCCAAGTGAAAGAGATGGCGGTGGTGATGGGCGAAGATTTGTGGTTGAGTGGTGTCCTCATGTTGCCCAACTTCTTGTATCAGAGAGGAGACCGCCATGACCAGCGCTGACCACCTGCCACTTCCACCTTCGGACTAGATGTACGACAAATCCCATCGGGGAGCCAAACTCTGGACCATCTCGAGCAATATCAAGTAAAAGCTGCGAAGGGAGAAATGAAATCAGCTTATGATGGATCCCAGATCCCATCCCGAACTCATACGTAAGAAGGGTGGAATCTAGGGCCCAACTCAGACAGTGATTCAGTCCATTCAGTCCTCTCTCCAACCCATTACCTCATTTAATCGGATTGTTATCGATCTGCCTCAGCATCTTGACCTCGCAGTAATGTCTAGAGACATGCTGGGAGGCATTTAGACAGGGAGACAGTATCAGAATGAGGGCAAAATCACTCCCGACCCAATCGTGCAGCCCAACAGGAGTCCAGCTTTCAGCCCAAACAGTTACAAATTGATTCAGTTGGAATAATTCAAAGCGGCCAGTAGGATGCTAGGGTGGTGGAGTGTCAGCCTATGTTCGTCCGACATGGGATCAAATCTCAAACCAAGCCTTTCATAGGAATGTGAAACCGATTAAAAACTCTGCAAAACTAACTGAATCTCAGTTCCAATTACTTCTTAACTGATTATCAATTGGTGGAAAAACCCAATTAGTTTCATTCACGTCTTTTTAGGAAATGAAATCTGCCATCATCATCTGGTCTGGCCTGCAATTGACTCCATGAGGAGGAATCGGATGTTTCTATTCATCCCAAAGACGTGTGTCTTTAGAATTTCTTCCCTCAGACAAAGGTTGGTTGTGGAGGGGACTAAGTGGAGATAGCCAAGGAGGAAAGCATTCTCAGTCAGATCAATAGCTCAGGAAAAGTCTGTTCAGCCCATTGAGTCTGTGCCAACTACCTCACTATTCTAATTCACGTTTCCCCAGCCATTGTCCCACTGCCTTGGCATGGCAAGTGCCTGCTTAAATCAACTTTGATTGTGATAAGGGCTGCTGTAGATCGACATCAGGGTCCTTCCGAACATTCGTCCATCTGTCTTAGTTCTCATCATATATTCTCGTTCCAATTTTGAATGTTCTCTGCTCTGCTTTTGCCTGTGTTAAATGGGACATTGCCCACCACTCTGCTGGCAAAGGTGTGCCGTAAATTACATTACTTACAGTGTGGAAACAGGCCCTTCGGCCCAACAAGTCCACACCCACCCAGACCCATTCCACTACATATAGCCCTTGACCTAACATTGCGGTCAATTTAGCATGGCCAATTCACCTAACCTGCAAAATTTTGGACGGTGGAAGGAAACCGCAGCACCCCGAGGACACCAACGCAGACATAGGGATAATGTGCACACTCCACACAGTCAGTCGCCTGAGACGGGAATTGAACGCGGCTCTTTGGCACTCTGAGGCAGCAGTGCTAACCACTATGGCACCGGGCCGCCCACAGCGAGCATGGACGCGTCCGAAATAGGTTGAACATGTCACCTGCGAGAGACATGAATTGTCCATTAGGTCCATCTCAGTCTACTCTCCATAGCAAACACAGGTGCATCAAAAGCTCACATCTTATCTCCCGGGAGTTTAACCAGGTAGTACAAACACCTTCTTGAGCGGAGTCAGAGGCACATCCATTAAATCGCCAAGTTCATAACACAACTCAGACAGCGATGCTCTATCCGTTCCTCATTTCTAAACTTTGAACCTGAATAAGTTTGAAAGTCTTATCTGCAAACCTCCCTTTCTAAACACTAACATCCCGCTTCTCTCAATTGATTCGTTGGTGACTGATTGGAGCATTTCCAATGTAAGGGATTCGCAAATTCTGCGGGAAGGATTTCAAATGGTTTAACCTCTCAAACGAGTTTGAAAATATTCATCAAATCGTACTCCTTGGATCTGACTACATTTAAATCATTGGCACAAGAATTCAGAAGCAGAGGGAGCATTTGTATAATGGGCCGAGGAGTGCAGATGTAGTACAATGCAGAAAAACTCGAGCTGCTGCATTGTGGGAAGACAATACAAGGCAGGACTTAGACAAGTAGCTGCAGAGGCCTGGGGAGTGTGGTTCGGGGTTAAGGTGCATAGTTTCCAGAAATTGCGTGAAAGGTAGACAGCGTGTTGAAGAAGGTGTTTGGCAGACTTGCCTTCATTGGTCAGTGCACTGCGTATCAGAGTCGGGACATCATGTTGCATATATTGTTAAGGCTACGTTTGGAGTACTGTATACAATGCTGGTCATCCTGCTAGAGAAAGGATATAATTACATTTGGAAGTGTGCAATTATATTTCCTACGATATTACTGATTCTAAAAGGTTTGAGTTATTGGGATAGGCTGGGACTGTTATTCCCCGAAGCGCAGGAGGTTTATAAAATCATGAGGTAAATGGATAGAGTAAGCAACCGAAGATCTTTTTCCAATGATATTGAACACCATAAATAGTTGGTCAGAGATTGAAGCTGAGAGGGGAAAGATTTGTAAGTGATCTGAGGGGCAACGTTTTCATGCAGATGACATTGCATGTATGCAGTGAGCTGGAAGAGGAACTGTTGAAGGAGCGTACAATTGCAACATTTAAAAGACAACTGGATGGAGACACGAAGAAGAAATGTAAAGAGGGAAATGGGTCAAATGCAAGCAAATTGGATGAGTTTAGATTGGCAAGGGTGGTCAGCATGGAACAGTTGGGTGGGAGAGTTTGTTGCCATCCCATGTGACTCTGTGTCAGAGCAGTGAGGAATGCATACACTACCCTGGACTTTGGTAACAGGGGCACAACCTCAATCGTTTATATTTTAACTAATAGTGACTCAGAACAAAAACGTCGAATCTGCTCATTGTCTCCCCCTGTTTCTCCAGCCATTCCTGGCTTTGTTTCAGAATTCACTTGTCATCAAACTGAATTGAAATTCTTCCGCCTGTTGAGGGCATTGGGGTTCGAACCCCAGTGCCCTCCAAGTCCATTACGCTGGGTTACTAGTGACGCGAACGCCCCCAACCGCTGATGTCACTTACAATTGGCTCATTGTTAACAAGGCCCCGACATAGGTAGCAAGCTACCCAGAGCTGACTCGCTGTGGGTGCAGTTTATATAGTGTGCTGCCCATTCCCAAAGTGACCCAGAGACATTCCAGTTTCCGCATCTCCCGGATCTTGGCCATCACAGAAAAAAAACCTGCTTGTCCGTACAACTGTTTGACAGTGATGTTGTCATCACACGTAATCTGCAGACTGTGTTTTTTCAGGATAGCTCAGACATGTGTCACAAAGCTGCTCCTTCATTTTTTAAAAAAACTGTTCCTTTTGTTATGATACATGATAAACCCGCCCCCTGTTAAAGTAAACCAGCAACACGGAAAACCCGTGCTGTAATACGCTAAAATTCGAGAGGCAAAGAACTATTTAAAGTAAAAGTTATCAACTTCATTTCTTAGTTTCCAGCAGAGATCAGATAACTGTCGATTATTTACAACTGTTTCCTCTGAACTATCGTTTACCTTCCAAGTCTATGATTAAGATTTGCCGAAAACTTCAAGTTTCAAAATCAGGCCAGCTTTCAAACATTCTCTGTGTATCTTCCTTTGCAGATGTCCTGTCCATGTCGGTGTCAATGTTATTTTTTTCCCTCTGTGCCAAATCCTTCTCAAAGCAGGTACTGCTTAGAGAGTTCTGATGAGTAGCCAACCTTTGTGGCAGATCTCCTCCAACTGTTGGTTTTTGTTTCGGTTTTGTACCCCAAGGTTTCGGATTGTTTCATTGGGTGTAATATTGTCAAAATGCTAAATTCAAACTTGATTGAAATTTGGTATTTTAGGGCATAAGTTAAACTGTTTCGTTGATTTTGAATTTTTCTTTCGTCTCCAGGCAACTCAGCTACTCTAGCTGTTTGAACACATGATACATTGTTACCTTGTTCAGAACATTTGGTGCTGTGTTAGGTAATGCGGCTAGCTTTTAACTCTCTTAAATGTACAGTGCGACTGACACATTAATAACACATCTCCCGTTAAGAAAGAGTTAAGAACCGTACTAAAAGATGTCTATTTATTTTCGATTCTTCAAACACATGACACTAACATACAGATATATTTAATCGGCTCACTTGAAAAGCACAGCAGGTCAGGCAGCATCCGATGAGCAGGAAAATCGACGTTTCAGGCAGGAGCCCTTCATCAGGAATGAAGGCAGGGAGCCCCCGTGGTGGAGAGATACATGGGAGGGTGTGGGGCTGGTGAAAAGGTAGCTAAGAGTGCAATAGGTGGATGGAGGTGGGGATGAAAGGGACAGGTCTGAAAGGAGGGTGGAGCGGATCGGTGGGAAGGAAGATTGACAGGTAGGACAGGTCATGAGGATGGTGCTGAGCTGGCAGGTTGGAGTTGGTGTCAGGTGTGGATAGGGGAATGAAGAAACTGGTGATGTCCACATTGATGCCCTGGGATTGAAGTGTTCTGAGGCGGAAGATAAGGCATTCATTCTCTAGGCGTCGGGTGGTGAGGGAGTGGCGGTGAGGAGGCTCAGGACTTACCTATGCTCGGCAGAGTGGGAGGGGGACTTGAAAACTTCGGCCATGGAGTAGTGGGGTTGATTGGTGTGGGTGCCCCAGAGATGTTCCCTAAATCGCTCTGCAATAAGTCTCCCCGTCTCCCAAATATAAAGGGAGGAACGGATACAAAAAATGATATTTGTGGAAGTGCATGTGAGACTTTGATGCATGTGGAAGGCTCCTTTGGGCTCTTAGATGGAGGTGAGGGGGGAGGTATGGGTGCAGGTTTTGCAATTCCTGTGGTGACAGGGAGAATGTGCCAGGATGGCAGCGTGGGTTGTTGGGGGGGGGGGGGGGGGCGTGGACCTGAGCAGGTAGTCACAGAGGGAATGGTATTTGTGGAATCTGGATAAGGGTGGGGAGGAAAACATATCCCTGGTGATGGGGTCTTTCGCCTTCAGATATCATTAATCTAATTTCACCTTAACGTTTTCCCATATATCTATATATACATAAGATTAAATAAATACAAATCTCATCAAAACATTTTCAGTTTAATAATGCATCCGTGATTCCATTCTTATGACTCACAACATGTATTATTTTTAAACTAAAAATCTATAACACAAGACGCCAAAAAAATAGTCTCAAATTAATGCCTTTAAAGTGTTCTAAGTGTGTAAGAGGATTGTGATCCGTGTACACAACCGTCTCTGACACATTGTCCATGACATATATATTAAAATGTTGTAAAGCCACTTATCAAACTCAGTAGTTCTTTTGAGATCGTGGAGTACTTCCTCTGGTGAATGCTGAGCTTCTCCGTGCACTAACCCACTTATATTTCATTCCCATTCTCATTTTCCTGGAGCAGTATAACTCCAACTCCTATGTCACGAGCATCGACGGCGACTTCAAACGTTGTTGAAAAGTTTGGTATAGTTAAAGCTCGTTTAGTGGCTAATATTGCTTTCAAATATTCAAATGCCTCGTGGCATTCTATTTACCGAAACATTGTGTTCTTCTTCGGCGAATCGGCTAACACTGCCACTAAACTGCTGAAGTTTGGAAAAAAAACTTCTCATAGAATTCTCTGAGTCCGTAGAATCGAAGGACATCTTTCTCCGACGTTTGTCTTGGAAATTCCTCGATGGACTTCGTCCTTGTATTCTGTGCAGACAACATTCCATGAGTGATGTCGTGCCTCAAGAATGTCACCTCTCTTTTACTACGAATTCTTATTTGTTTAAGGTTATTACTAGTTTTGCTTCATGTAGTCGTGCAAAGTGCTCTGGCAACTGTATGATGTGATCTTTCCAGGACTTACTAAACATGACTACAATATCAAACAAATTGCAAAGTTTGTTATCCCAGCCACAAATCTGTTCATGTGTCTTTGGAATGTGGCGGATGTGGTCTTCATTCCAAAGGTCATTGATTGAAACTAATTTAGCCCATTTGGGGTTGCAACAGCAAACATTTCTTTTGCCGTCTCAGATAAAGTTACCTGCCAGTGAAAACGCAGTAAGTTCGACTTAGCGATGTAACTGGCTTGCCCGACTTTCCTGATACAGTGCTTCAATATCGGAATTGGATATGAGCCCGATATTGTAATAGCATTGACATTCCAATACACCACACAGAATCGTTAAGTTCGTTCCGGTTTGAGAACTAAGACTAAAACCGTTCACTCTGGCTTGGTTCGATTACATCCTTGTTGCACATGGCCTCCACTTCCATGTGGACCTGTCTGGCATTGACAGGATTAAGCCAATATGGGTATTGTTTTATCGGGAGCAGTATTCCCTATGTCAACTTCATGTACAAAAGCTTTTGGCCTCTCCATCTGATTCTTACATATGCCCATATCCTGCAGTACCTCGCTCTCCTCTCGATCTTTTTTGATCTCCCTTTCTTTATTTCTCGACTCAGCTAAGAAACATCTCGCTTTCTTTTCCTTTCTTTCTCTCTTCTGTCTCTTTCTTCTCTCTCTTTGAATTTCTCTCTCTCTGTGGTTACTTTCTAACTCCATTTTCCTTAATTGCAATTTAAGTTTTTCTACCTTTACTGCACTTGCCTGTTACTCTGATTGACCTTAGTAAATAAATAATTCCTTTACAAGTTAAGCTTTCCTTTGCCCTTGGCAAAACCCAGATCTAACGCCTTTGCTAATACCAATTGTATGGCCTTTTTCTTTCGTTCTAAATGTCTTGTCAAATTTGAGAATCACTTTTAAATCGCAGAACCCTTTAGCAATTTTATTTTCGCTCAGTTTTAATGCAATCAACCACAAGTCACCAAAACTAAACACATTGTCTCAACAATGTTTTATGTTAAGGTATAGGTCACTAACCTGCAAGTGTTTAAATCTTCTGGGGATTTTCGTACCCCCAAATCTATACACATCTGTCTGAAACTGTTCAATTCCCGAACGATTCCTCAAACTCTTCTGACACGTGGTTAAACCCTCCCCCCGCCGCTAATTTAAACCAGCAACACAGAAAAGATTTAACCTGTACAGTCATCTATTAAAATGTGACAGACAAAGAAATACATAAAGTAAAAATTAACAGTTTTATTTCTTAACGTCTACCAGTAAATAATTAACTCACAACTATTTACAACTACGTTATCTCACTTATCATTTAATTTACCCTTCTAAATTTCTGGTCCAATGAAAACCCTGATGATGGTTTACTGAAGAATTCAGATTTAAACCCAGTCAGGTGCTTTTCTTTGTACCTTCCTTTGTCAATATGCTATCCAGGTCGGTGTCGATATTTTTTCCTTCGTGCCAACTCCATCTCTAGACAAGTACC
The DNA here is from genome assembly GCF_037043375.1 of Chiloscyllium plagiosum. Lineage (NCBI taxonomy): Eukaryota > Metazoa > Chordata > Chondrichthyes > Orectolobiformes > Hemiscylliidae > Chiloscyllium > Chiloscyllium plagiosum. The sequence goes on along the minus strand of NW_028270186.1, from coordinate 20,164,074 downwards.
TTTCGAAGAGTTCTCACAAGCACGGACGTTTGTTGATCTTTCGGAAGTTCTCCTCCAACTGCACTTTTAATAGCTATTCCAGCATGTGAGGAACCTTGCAGAAGAATCTTGATTGATTGTGTAATCCGCAACCTCAAAGAAAAAAGTGTAAATGAAGCAGTGTGAACTCCTGTGATGAAGCATGTGATTGAAAAGGCAAGGTCACCAGCTGAAGTGGCTGATGATTGTGAGCTGGTCCATAAAATATGGCGTAGCTCCCTGAGTCAATTTCAATCCATGTGAGATAGAAATTGGGCAAAGAGAAATCCTCACGTGAAAAGGGAAAGTTAGATCGTGGTGACGATCATAAGGAAAACTCACCACAGGGGAAAAAGAAAACCTTAAAGGCGGCAAAGAAGGTTAAAAGAAACTCTGGTGCTTTCAAAGCAAAGATAATGGGCAAAAGAATTCATTGCTTTGGTGGGTTCGTAGAAAGCCAGACGTGGGAAAACAGGGCAAGCCAGGAAATTTGTTCCCATGGTGACAGAAAGCACAGAGGAAAATAAAAACTGCATCAGCGTGTACAAGCTGATCAGAGATTGGTTCAGGAGGAAGTTCCAGATCTGCTTAAAAAATATAACTGCAAGGGTAATGTTTAATCACATAGTTCAGGAGTGGCAAGCGAAGACGTTACAATATTAAGGGACATATGAACTTCTCAGTCTGTGATGCTGAAGGATGAGGAGATATATAATCCTGACGGTCGATTGCCAGAAATGTATTGGTAACGTGAATTCACAGTGTGACAAAAAAAAAAAACGCTCAGTTATGGGTAGTGAGGCTAGAGTATCCAGAAAAGAGTGGAGCATTTGTGGTGGGAACACTGGAAAAGTCTCAGGTCCAGGTATGCGATTTGGCCTTTCAAATGATCGAACTCATTCACCGGTAGGGGCAGGCAACTAAAGTAAGGCAGGATGTTTATCCAGGAATCTTCCCAAATTGTGTATCAACGATATCGCAGAGTCACAAGCTGAATCGAGAGAGAGCAATGTGCACAGATATGGAAACTGAAATAGCATTGTCAAAGATTGATTTTGATCAGTTACGTGGGACAGAACGGGAGCGAAATGTTAGAAATTCAAGTATCATTAGCTCTACTAAGCTTAACGAGTTACAGTAGAAAGATCAGAACTTAAACCAGTTCCATATCGAACGGTATTCTCATGAAAGGAGAGTGAATGCATCCTTATGTGTTCTTACTTAACAAATGATGTCTTCAGGAGGAAACAGAGAACACCACATATTAAGGCAGATGAGAACTGGGCAGAAGTTCATCTGGTGGTTTTGCCAGCATCATATAGAAAGGATGTGCTGTGACGGCACATGAGCTTGCACTTGAGACTCATTTACAAGTCAGGAAAGCACAGGCTAAATGATAAAGACGTTTTACTGTCCTAGACAGCACAAGGGTGAAGATGTCAGATAATCTGAAAGCTGTGGGCTTTATGGAAAACTACACTTTTATTAACTATTTCAGCATTTGATGATCCTTGCAGAAGAGTCTTGATTGATTGCACGATCCACTACCTCAAACAAAAAAAAGTGGAAATAAATATTATTCACAGTAATGCATGAAAAGACTAGATTTCCCAAGGAAGTCCAATTCTGCAGTATCACAGCCAAACATTTTGCAGAAGAATTATTGATTTTTTCACTAGATACAGTCTACCAATAGAGTTACAGTCAGGTCAATGGTCAAAATTCACATCCAAATGATTTAACAATCGCAAAGAGCGCTCAGAAAGGTGGCATTAAACATTAAAGTGCAATTTGGTGGGTGATGGCAAAGGCTATCCAGACAGTTGGGCTAAGAAGGTTCATTTTGTGCTTGTTGCGATCGGAGATGCACCACATCAATCGACCAAATTCTGACCATTTTGGTCATAAAGTAAGAGAACCGTTAAAAATGTTTAAGGAGAAATTAATAAGTTAGAATTCATTTGGAGTATATGTCAAATTTTAGAGAACGACAAAATAGAGCCCAGAGGTTGGCTAGACATCATTTAAAAGTATCGCGGGATTTAACGAAACAGGTGGATAAGAATTCAAAAATTAATAACTTTGCCATTGAGAATTCTGTATTGGTGCCACAGTAAAACAAGAACCTTTAAAAACAAGATTGTGTGGACCTTATCAAATCAAGAGGAACTTGAGTGAGGTGAACTCCAGGGACTCCAGACAGGAAGAAATCTCTCAGAGAATATCATGCGAATATGGTCTGAAGGTATTTTGACAGAGAAGGAAAGTAAGAACAGAAGGTGTTAATTGTTAACAACCAATAGGAAGAACCAAATTTAGACGATTATGAATTCGGCACTGCTCAAATCAAGTTTTCAAAGAAAGTTTTCAGACATTGAGATAAATTATTGAGTTACTTTCGACAAGAGAAACGAATTGTCCTTAAGAGTTATTACAATCACAGTGGTAGATAGGCAGAAATAAACTGGGAAATAGTAAACAAATTAAGTTTCATGGAGATAAAGGAGGTGGTGTTCCAATTAAGCAACATCGTTTTTGTTATAACCCTCTAAAGTTGGAACATTTTCAGAAAGTGATAGAACACGAGCTCCATGATGGCATTATTGAAGTGAGTTACAGTGACAGCAACTCACCTATAATCATGGCATCAAAGCGAAAAGGTACTAAACAGCTATGTGTGGACTATCGCAAAGTCAGTGCCATTACAAAGACAAAAGCAGATCCAATTCCGCGGTTAGAGGACTGTGTCGAAAAGAAGAGGCAAACAACTTACATTTTGAGTGCGAGCAGCAGCTAAGAAAGAGCGGGAGCAGCAGGGGGAAGTGATGAAGACCAGAGGGGCAGCCGGGAAGGAAAGCAGTGAGTATAAATACTCACCCTTCGACGCCAACGGTCACTTTGAGTGCGAGCAGCAGCTAAGGTAAGACAGTTTGTTTTAAAATTACTGACCGGTAGCGGGTAGCGGTGTTTTTTTCTCTCTTTACAGAAAGAGCGGGAGTAGCAGGGGGAAGTGACGAAGACCAGAGGGGCAGCCGGGTAGGTTTTTTTTCCCTTTAAAAGCGCGCAGGAGAAGAACCCGAGGCACTACAGAGGTAGTGCCTCCCACCCGCCCTCCTCCTCTAACCTAAATAATAAGACCCGTTGTGGTAAGTAGGTAAGTGCTGCATTTTGCTTGTTGTATTCTTTAGACCCAGTTTTTTTTATAAAAAGTTACTTTCAGAGAGATGGCAGTGAAGGCAGTGCAATGTTTCTCTTGCAACATGTTTGAGGTGAGGGATGCCATGGACGTCCCTGCTGATTACACTTGCAGGAAGTGCACCCATCTCCAGCTCCTCCAAGACCATGTTAGGGAACTGGAGCTGGAGTTGGATGAACTTAGGATCATTCGGGAGGCAGAGGGGGTCATAAATCGGAGCTTTAGGGAAGTAGTAACTCCAAAGATGGCAGATAGATGGGTGACAGTGAGGGGGACTGGGAGGAAGCAGCCAGTGCAGGGACTCCCTGCGGCCGTTCCCCTCAAGAACAAGTATACCGTTTTGGATACTTGTGGGGGGATGACTTACCAGGGGTAAGTAACGGGGCTCAGGCCTCTGGCACGGAGCCTGTCCCCGTTACTCAGAAGGGAAGGATGGAGAAGAGCAGAGCAATAGTAATTGGGGAACAGATAGGCGGTTTTGTGGGAACGAGAGAGACTCACGTTTGGTATGTTGCCTCCCAGGTGCAAGGGTACGTGATGTCTCTGATCGTGTTTTCTGGGTCCTTAAGGGGGAGGGGGGGGGGGGGGTGGGCAGCCCGAAGTCGTGGTCCACATTGGCACCAATGACATAGGTAGGAGGAGCACTGAGGAGGCTTTCAGGAAGCTAGGTTGGAAGCTCAAAGTTAGAACGAACAGAGTTGTTGTCTCTGGTTTGTTACCCGTGCCACGTGATAAAGAGTCGAGGAATAGGGAGAGAGAACAGTTAAATGCGTGGCTACAGGGATGGTGCAGGAGGGAGGGATTCCGGTATTTGGATAACTGGGGTTCTTTCTGGGGAAGGTGGGACCTCTATCAACAGGATGGTCTGCACCTGAACCTGACGGGCACCAGTATCCTTGGTGGGAGGTTTGCTAGTGCACTTGGGGGGGGGGATGTTTAAACTAACTCTGCAGGGGCATGGGAACCCAGACTGTAGCTTTAGGTGCAGGACCTGGAGTGTAGGGAGGTTAGGAACATGGCATCAATTTCAAAGGAGGGTGCCTGTAAACAGGAAAGTGGCTTGAAGTGTGTATACTTCAATGCAAGAAGTATACGAAAGAAGGTAGGTGAACTTGCAGCGTGGGTTGGTACCTGGGACTTCGATGTTGTGACTATTACGGAGACATGGGTAGAACAGGGACAGGATTGGCTGTTGCAGGTTCCAGGGTTTAAATGTTTTAGTATGGTCAGAGGTGGGGGTAAAAGAGGGGGAGGTGTGGCATTGCTTGTCAAAGATAGTATTACAGCTGTGGAAAGGACGATGGATGAAGACTCGCCATCTGAGGTAGTTTGGGTTGAGGTTAGGAATAGGAAAGGTGAGCTCACCCTGTTAGGAGTTTTTTTACAGGCCTCCTAATAGTCCTAGAAACGTAGAAAAAAGGATTGCGAGGATGATTCAAGAGAAGAGTGAAAGTAATAGGGTGGATGTTATGGGGGAATTTAACTTTCCTGATATTGATTGGGAAAGCTATAGCTCAAGTTCGTTAGATGGGTCAGTGTTTATCCAATGAGTGCAGGAGGGTTTCCTGACACAATATGTAGATAGGCCAACAAGAGGTGAGGCCATACTGGATTTGGTTCTGGGTAATGAACCAGGCCAGGTGTTAGAATTAGAGGTAGGTGAGCACTTTGGGGACAGTGACCACAATACGGTGACTTTTACTCTAGTGGTGGAGAGGGATAAGTGTGCACTACAGGGCAAGGGTTATAGATGGGGGCAGGGAAATTATGATGCAGTGAGACATGACTTAGGATGTGTGGCTTGGAAAAGTAAGTTTCAAGGCAAGGGCGTGATTGATATGTGGAGCTTGTTCAAGGAGCAACTATTGAGTGTCCTTGATAAGTATGTACCCATTAGGCAGGGAGGAAAGGGTCGTGTGAGGGAGCCGTGGTTTAATAAGGAATTGGAATCCCTTGTTCAATGGAAGAGGGCAGCGTATGTAAAGATGAGGCGTGAAGGTTCAATTGGGGCGATTGAGAGTTATAAGGTAGCCAGGAAGGACCTGAAAAGAGAGCTAAGAGCAGCAAGGAGAGGACATGAAAGGTCCTTAGTTGGTAGGATTAGGGAAAACCCTAAGGCTTTCTATACGTATGTCAGGAATAAAAGAATGACTAGCGTAGGAATAGGTCCAGTCAAGGATAGTAGTGGGAAGTTGCGTGTGGAGGCTGAAGAGATTGGGGAGACATTGAATGAATACTTTTCGTCAGTATTCAATCAGGAACAGGACATTGTTGTCAATGTGAGTACTGAGTCACAATTAAGTAGAATGGATGGCTTTGAGGTATGTAGAGAAGAGGTGTTGGAAATTCTGGAAAGGGTGAAAATAGATAAGTCCCCTGGGCCTGATGGCATTTATCCTATGATTCTCTGGGAAGCAAAGGAGGAGATTGCAGAGCCATTTGCCTTGATTTTTATGTCCTCGTTGTCTACAGGAGTAGTGCCAGAAGATTGGAGGCGAGCAAATGTGGTTCCCTTGTTCAAGAAGGGGAGTAGGGATAACCCTAGTAACTATAGGTCAGTGAGTCTCACTTCTGTTGTGGCAAAATCTTAGAGAGAATTGTAAGGGATAGGATTTATGAACATCTGGATAGGAATAATGTGATCAAGGATAGTCAGCATGGTTTTGTGAAGGGCAGGTCGTGCCTCACAAACCTTATTGAATTCTTTGAGGAGGTGACTAAGGAGGTGGACGAGGGGAAAGCGGTAGATGTGGTGTACATGGATATTAGTAAGGCGTTTGATAAGGTTCCCCATGGTAGACTACTGCAAAACATACGGAGGTATGGCATTGAGGGTGAGTTGGAGGTTTGGATTAGGAGTTGGCTGGCCGGAAGAAGACAGAGGGTAGTAGTTGATGGCAAATGTTCATCTTGGAGTGCCGTCACTCGTGGTGTTCCGCAAGGATCTGTTTTGGGACCATTGCTGTTTGTCATTTTTATAAATGACCTGGAGGAGGGGTTAGAAGGTTGGGTGAACAAGTTTGCGGATGATACGAAAGTCGGAGGAGTTGTTGACAGTGAGGAAGGATGTGGCAGGTTACAGCGGGATATAGATAAGCTGCAGAACTGGGCAGAAAGGTGGCAAATGGAGTTCAATGTAGCTAAGTGTGAGGTGATTCACTTTGGTAAGAGTAATAAAAAGATGGGGTATTGGGCTAATGGACGGATACTTGGTAGTGTGGATGAGCAGAGGGATCTTGGTGTCCATGTACACAGATCTTTGAAAGTTGCCACCCAGGTAAATAGTGCGGTGAAGAAGGCATATGGCGTACTGGCTTTTATTGGTAGAGGAATTGAGTTCCGGAGTACTGAGGTCATGTTGCAGTTGTATAAACCTCTGGTGCGGCCGCATCTGGAGTATTGTGTGCAGTTTTGGTCGCCATACTATAGGAAGGATGTGGAGGCACTGGAACGGGTGCAGAGGAGGTTTACCAGGATGTTGCCTGGTATGGTAGAAAGATCGTATGAGGAAAGGCTGAGGCACTTGGGGTTGTTTTCATTGGAGATAAGAAGGTTTAGGGGTGACTTGATAGAGGTGTACAAGATGATTAGGGGTTTAGATAGGGTCGACAGTGAGAATCTTTTTTAACGTTTGGAGTCAGCTATTACAACGGGACATAGCTTTAAATTAAGGGGGGGTAGGTATAGGACAGATGTTAGGGGTAGGTTCTTTACTCAGCGAGTCGTGAGTTCATGGAATGCCCTGCCAGTAGCAGTGGTGGACTCTCCCTCATTATGGGCATTTAAGCAGGCATTGGATAGGCATATGGAGGATAGTGGGCTAATGTTGGTTAGGTGGGCTTGGATCGGCGCAACATCGAGGGCCGAAGGGCCTGTACTGCGTTGTATTCTTCTATGTTCTATGTTCTATTTATAAGTTGGACTTGCTCAGAAGCTACTGGCAGGTAGTTTTGTCGGAAAGAGCAAAGGCAGTTTTGGCTTTCGTAACGCCATATGGACTATACCAGTTTAAAATCAGGCAATTTCGTATGAGAAACCTCTGGCCACATTTCAGACATTAAGAAATAAGGTCATTGCTGTATACCCAATTTTGTGGTGTTTCTTGATGATTTGGTGATTTTTATTCACTGAAGAAAGGAACATTTACAACATTTATTAGACGTTTTCGATCGACTTCTGAAAGCAGGTTTGGTGGTAAACCTAGTTAAAAGTGAATTTGCCAAAGCCCCAAGTCACCTTCCTGGGCCAAGTGATTGGACATAGATACAGGACATAGGACATAGATTGGACATAGGCCTTGCGGGATGCGAAATTAAAAGCAATTGTAGAATTCCCCACAACGTCGATGAAAAGAACAATACTACAGTTCCTGGGATTGAGTGGTTTTTCGAAGTTTGCTCCGAATTTTGGCAGTGTGGCTGCTGCAGTCACAGGGTTGGTAAAAAAAAGTGCTAGAGGTAAAGTGTCAAGACACATTTGACAGCCTTAAAACTGCGAGAACTACTTCTCCAGTATTATTACCACACCTGATTACGTGTAACATTTGAAGGTTGCTAACGACACCAGTGATGTGTGTGTTTGTGCAGTGCTCCTGCAGGTGGATTACGGTGGGATGAAAAGACCCATCAGGCTTTTATTTGCAACAAGTTGAACAATAGAAATACTCAACTTTATAGAGGAAGTCTTTGAAATTGATGCTGGTATTTCAACATTTCAGTGTTTATATTTGTGGAAGATAGTACAATTGCGACTGTTAAAAGTTATTTCGATGGATATATGAATTGGAAGTATTTGGAGGGATATGGGCTGGGTGCTGGAAGGTGGGAGTTGATTGCGTTGGGATATCTGCTCGGCGTAGTTGGGTGGACCGAAGGGTCTGTTTCTGTACTGTGCATCTCTATGACTGTATTACCCTATGACCATAACCCATTGACATTCGTGGAGAAATGTAAGGGCGAAAATAATAGACTGCATAAATGGAACCTGTTCCAGCCATTCAACTTATCAATTGTGCATGTGGCAGTTCCTCTTTAAATGTGATTGCTGATGCATTGACAAGACATGAATGAGATGTGGAGGCGCTCGGTTGTGAGTGTACGACGGCGAATTGGAATATGTTTTCACATGTTTGAACGTACATAATCACTGCAGTGTTTATGTGTGTTTTAGGTTACTAACGAGTTTTATTTTATTTGGAAGGGATTTAAAAATGAAGCTATCTTTGGATATCGATGGTTCACATTTTTAAAGGGGTGGTGTCACAAATCTGTTCGTTTCTTTATATAAAGCTGCTCCTTTTCTGAAGAACGCTGGGTCCTTGATTTTTTTAAGCAGGGTCACAAAACAGCCAAAGCTCCCAATCGGTTAGGTTAGTACATAGACGAAAAAGATATTGAGAGGTTTTTTTTTTCTGTTCAGACATAAACAAACGAGTCTTCAGAATAAAGATTTTAAGGTTTAGAAGTAATCTTTATAATGAAAGGAGGGTGATCAGACTTGAAAGCTGAATTTTGGGTGTGAGTTCATTTGAGCACTTATGCGTGTGAAAAAAGGCTTCTGGAGGCAGTCTGAGTTAAGACTGGAATTTCTGTCGCTCCTTTTCCCCTCTAATTTCGATCTGTAAGTCTCTGGCTCATTTTACGCTGTGTTTCAAGGGTTTGTTTCTTGGGATTGTTGTGTATTTAAGGAACAGTATAATTAAGTTTGGATACATTGAGTTTTGTGGATATTCTGTTTTCTGTTCTTGGTGTTTCATTCCATAACTTGATGAAAACCTTTTTTGTTTGTTTTAAAACTTGGATGTCAACCTAGCTAAGTTATGCTAGGTAGTTTTTACTGTACTCTTACTGAAAAAAATAGCAAAGCTACGGTCTGAGCTGCCTGCTTAAGCATGATTTGTGTGGTCCAGCCTCGTCAATACCATTGGCAGCAGCGCCAAGCGATCGCACCAACACAGCAGAGAGGAGAATAATATAGTCAGGCAAATGACCATCAACCAAAGTTCGAATCAGTGTCAACATTCGTGAATACAACATTCAATAATACCAACATTCATCAACATCACCATTTTTCAATATCCATTTAAGTCACGAACAACATTCGTCCATATCGTATTTGTCAACATCCATACTTGTGAATACGAACATTCATCGATACCTACATTCGTCAAAACCAACATTCACCAATATCAACATTCGTCAATACCATCTTTCTGCAAGATGAACATTTGTCAATATCAACATTCGTCAAAATCAACATACTTCAGTATATTTATAGATATTTTTATTGTAGAAAAAGAAAATTTTTAAACATTTTTACAAACTTACAAAATAACACAACAAAATTAAACACTAATATAAAATTAAATATTAAATAAACAACAATGAAACACAACAAATAGAAAAAAAGAAGAAAAAAAAACACTCAATTAAGAACTAATCTAACCTACAAATAACCTGAAGAAGGGCTCATGCCCAAAACGTCGATTCTCCTGCTCCTTGGATCCTGACTGACCTGCTGCGCTTTTCCAGTGACACATTTTCAGCTCTGATCTCCAGCATCTGCAGTCCTCACTTTCTCCTACAAATAACCAAACCTTTATTCATACGGGATTCCCCCCCCCCCCGCCCCACACTCCCCCCGCCCCCACCCCTCCAACCCCAGGAGGCCCCTGGAACAGACAGAAACAATGTCAACCTTCAATACCTGTATTCTTTAATATCAAAATTTGTCAATATCTACATTCATCAATATCAACATTAATCAATATCAACATTAATCAATATCAACATTAATCAATATCAACAGTAATCAACATCGACATTCGTCAACATTAACATTCATCAATGTCTATATTTGTTAATTACAACATTCGTCAAAATCAATATTCCTCAACATCCACATTCAATGTGAACGTTTATCAATATCCAATTTCGTCAAAACAGACATTCATTGATATCAACAATCGTCAATACCAACTTTGTGAATAGCAACTTTCGTCAAGATCAACATTAATCAGGATCAACACGCGTCAGTATCAACATTCATCACCATCAATATTCGTCAATGCTACCTTTCACCAGGACCAAAATTCATCAACTCTAAACATTTGTCAATATCCACATTCATCAATACTCACATTAATCAATACCAACATTAATCAACATCATATGCATCGACATCAACATTCGTCAATAGCCACTTCCATCAAAATCCACATTCATCAAACTTAACTTTCATCTATAAAAATCTTTGTCAATATCCACATCCATCAATATCAACATTCGTCAATACTAACTATTGTCAACACCAACATTCGTCAATATCAACACTCGTCAATACCCACAGTCATCAACATCTACATTTGACATTATAGAACATAGAACATTACAGCGCAGTACAGGCCCTATGACAACTTGAAAACTAAAACTGATGCACCAGTTAATATTGCTTTCAAATGGTAGAATGCCTCCTGGCATTGTTCTGTCCACTGAAACGTTGTGTTCTCCTTCTGATAGAAACAAACTATCGATAGAATACGCTTCGTCCTACGAATTGAAGCTTCTTTTCCTCTAGGTTGGATGTGGCAATTCCTCGATGGCCTTCATCTTTGCATTCCCATGACCGATGTTTTGTCACAAGCACATCGCTTTTGTTTTTGCAAATTCTTTTTGTTTATGACCAGTTTTGCTTCTCGTAGTTGCCGCAGCTGGAAGGGCGGGAGCATGGACCAGGGGCCTTCCGGGAGCGGCGTTTCACTGATTTGAACGTTTAAAAACTTCCCTCGAGCACGGGAGTACTCTGTTTCTGTTTTTCAGCAGCAGCAGCAGCAGCAGCTCGAAGGGCGGGGGTTTGGACCAGGTGGCCTTCCGTGAGCAGTGAGTCACAAATTAAACCTTTAAAATCTTATCTCGAGCGCGGAAGTCCTCCATTTATACATCTCTTCTTTTTTACTTTCTGATAAGTGGTCCAGCAGAGATGACAATGCAGGGAGAGGAGGTATCCTCCTGCATGACGTTTGAGGTGAGGGACGCTGTTAGTGTCCTTTCCAAGTACATCTACAGGAGGTTAATCCAACTCTTCCTCCACCAAGATCGGGTTAGGGAATTCGAGTGGGAGCTGGATGAACTTCGGATTATTCGGGAGGCAGAGGCTGTGATACATAAGAGTTACAGGAAAGTAGTTGCTCCTCGACGAAAGCTGGTGACTGTTCTAAGGGGGAATAAACTATCAGTGGAGGGATCCCTGTGGTCGTTCCCCTGAAGAACATGTATACTGTTATGGATACTGTTGCGGTGAGGCGACTTACCAGGGGTATGCAGTGAGGTCCAGGTCTCTGGCACAGAGACTGTCCCTGTTGCACAGAAGGGAAGGAGGGAAAGGAGGAGAGGATTAGTCATTGGGGAGTCATTAGTCGGAGGGTCAGATAATAGGACTGATGGAAACGAACGACACTCAAGGTTTGGTATGTTGCCTCCAAGGTGCCAGGGTCTGTGATGTTTCGGATCGTATCTTTGCTATCCTGAAGGGAGACGGCGACCATCCCCAAGTCGTGGTCCACCGAGGTACCAATGACATACATAGAAAGAGGGAGAGGGGTGTAAGGCAGGATTTCAGGGAGTTAGGGTGGAAGCTGGGCGTTAGAACAGGCAGAGTTTTTGTATCCGGTTTGTTACTTGTGCCACGTGATAGTGAAGCAACGCGTCGGAATCGATATCAGCCTAACACGTGGCTGCAAGGATGGTGCAGGAGGGAGAGTTTCAGGTACTTAGATAATTAGGTCTCATTCTGGGGATGGTGGGACCTATACAAATAGGACGGTCTTCACTTGAGACAGAGGGGTACTAATATCGTCGGTGGGAAATTTGTTGGTTCTATTCGGGTGGGGTTAAACTAACTCAGTAGGGGAATGGGAACCTGAGATTTCGTTGCAGTGCACCGGAAGATGAGAGTAGGGAGGACAGGAACAGGATCTCATGGTCACAGGAATGGGCTGGCAGACAGCAACCTGGTTTGAAATGTGTCTACTTCAAAGACAGAAGTATCCGAAATAAGGTAGATGAGCTTGGGATAGGTGCCTGGGGCTTTGATGTTGGAACCATTTCGGAGACATTTCTGGAGAAGGGTGAGGATTGAATGTTGCAGCTTCCAGGGTTTAGACGTTTCATTAAGAACAGCAAGGCGCTAAAAGAGGGAGAGGTGTGGCCTTGTTAGCCAAGGATAGCATATCGGAGGCTGAAAGAACTTTTGACGAGCACTCCTCTACTGATTTAGTTTGGGATAAGTGTTGAAGAAAATTCGAGACTTAGACCTTGAGAACTGATTAATTTATGACACAATATATCATGAGGAATTCGCCGTTCTAACTGTGGTTTGGCGGTAGTCTGAAGTACATCAGGATGCGATAGGATTACATAGAGAAAGCAGGGTCTGATCCTTAATTACACAGTTTGGGAGGCCTACAATTTGGTACTAAATTGCAGGTTAGTCATTATGGTCAAAAAGAAAGCACTATCATGCATTCCAAAGTGGACAGAACAAATGGTATCACCATTTGTTCGATTTACTCAGATTGCTAACACTAAGCAGAGATGTCCCCAATTAGCTGAATGTCCGTGAAGTGGCAATAAATCATGAAGGAATATTCCCCTTTGTAGAACGCATGCATGGGGCTATCACACGGCGAGGGAAATGCCTCCTTGACTAAATCGTGGTTGTGAGTGATGACCTGGCACAATGAGTTAACATAGTCCAAAAGGGACCCATGAGTGCGAAGATAGACGTGTAGATCGATTCACTTGGCTCCAGAGAGTGTAAAGGGCTCGTGGCAATGCTTCTGGCCACGGCATGATCGTTTCCTTGGTGACCTTGGTGAAAGTAATTTTAAGGGTGCCATTCATCCGTTCCACCATCCCCGAGGACTGGGGCTGACACGGAAAGTGGTATGTCCTTGTAATACCCCAAATTTTACTAACCACTTTTGTGAGCTCAGCAGTAAAATGCGTCCCTCTCTTCCTGTTAACACTATTTTGGACACCAAACCGAGGAATCACATCCTTCATGAGACACTGTAGCACTATCCTTGCACCCGTTTGGAAAACATATCAACTATGACAAGGATGTATTTAAAACCCAGTTTCGGTGGCATATCGGCAAAATCAATCTGCAAATGATGAAAGGGTCCATCTGGGGCAGGCACGTAATCATACTTGGCCAGTGGTTTAGCATTATTACTCTGTAGGCATATCAGGCAGTGAAAAACTACCACTTGTGCTGTCGCAATGAAGGCGGGAGCATGCAGGTTTGTCTTCCTGCATGTATCATTCCCCGTCTTCCTGTGTGATCACCTCTATGGGCAGCCAATGCCAAAACATGCACGTTCGATTGGAGACAGACGGTTCTACCATCCGAGTGTTGTATTAGTCATAAACTGCCTGATTCCCTGGCACCTATACGCACCCAGCTATCTTTCTTGGCCTGAGGGGTATCCCGCTCAGCGGCCAGTATCCCATCCACCACTAGGTCGAAAGCATCTTTTGAATTCCCCATCTTGAGAGCCTGCAAGATATATACAGTAGGGGTTAAAGCAGCTCGATTTGAAGCTTGGTCACCACATGCATTCCCTCGGAATATTGGATCGTCGGTAGCAGTATGGGCAGCAAACTTAATCACAGCCACAACAGAGGAAGCATTGTCGCCTGCAGAAGGTTGTTGATGAGTAGGGCATGTTGCAGGGGTCTCCCAGATGAATTAATATATCACCTATGCTTCCATAGGGCTCCAAACTCATGTACCACTTCAATGCACATCTGGACTCATTGTGATTATTAACAAACTTTCTGTCAGCTAGAATAAAGGCTCTGGTGAAGGCAAACAATTCGGCTGCTTAAGAAGAAGTCCCTGCCGGCAATGCAGCTGATTGGAGGGTATCGAAAGGTGTGCAGATTGCATATCGGCTAACATTGGATGATACGAGGGCCGAAAAGAGGAACTCTCAGTAAAGAGAATCATGTTTGGGTTGTCTAATGGGGTCTCAGAGATGTCAGGGCATGGGGTGACAATCTCTTGCACTACATGCAAGCAGTCACAGTCTGCCTCAGGTTGATCATGGGAGGTTGGGGAAGGGTAGCTGGACTCAGCACGGTGCGCGTTGCAATGTAAGCTTGGTAAGGGATAGTAAGATGACCTCGTAGCCAGTTCTCTGTGATGCTGTAAAATGTTGGGTTGATGCAGCACATAATTAAGTATGCCCAGAGCAGGAGCCCAGGCCACGCATTGTTTATGTGTGTCAAACGCCCGTGACATCTCAGGCGTCCATGTCACTCGGGTTGGCTGCTTTGCTGAGGAAGCCTCACGGAGTGGCACATCCACGATACGATAGTCTGGGAACCAGTGTCTGCAATAGTTCACCACGCCCGGGAAAGTCAGCAATTCAGAACGTGAAGCGGGAGGAGAAAGTTTGACAATGGCTGCAAGGCGATAAGGAGATAAAGCTCTGCGGCCGTGTGTAAACTCATGTCCCAGGTCCTGTGCTTTCATCTGGTAGAGCTGCATCTGGTAGAGCTGCATCTACCACTGAGACTTTATGTCCATCCTGAGCCAGACAGTGGAGCAGCGCCATAGTGTCCGCCATTCAAGCAGCAGGCGAGGCAGAAGCCATTAACAAATCCTCGACATACTGGATCAAGGTACTGTGCCCTGTCAAGCAGAGATCCTTCAGGGTCCTGTGCACTGCAGAGGCATACACAGTGGGGAGTCTCCATGTACACTTGTGGAGGCTGTGTCCTTGAATATTGGCGACCGTCATAAGTAAAGGCAAAAAAGTACTGACTTTCGGGGCAAATTTAATGGAGAAAAAGGCTGAGCAGAGGTCTATAACTGAAAAACAGGTAGCGGTAGCAATGAGGCTCGTAAGGATTGCATTAGCATCCGGGACCACTGGAGAGCAGGAGACCACTCCTGCACAAACCTCCATCGGTCTGGTTTCCCCGGATTGGGGATACGGATTACAGCTGTGTTTCAGAGGCTCACAGTAGGGACCAGGATGCCCTGGTGCAGAAGGGGTTCAATAAATGTTTTAATCCCTTTAGCTGCAGCCGGTGACAGATTATACTGTCTTAAAGACGGCAAGGTGGCTCTGACTTCACAGTGACTGTGTGAAGTGTAGCTGGTGACACTAGGCCCGCGTCATTGGAATGTTGCGCCCACGACGATGGAGGGAGAGCCTCAAGTAGCATGCGGCTGCTAAAGCTCGGGGTGGACAATGGTATCACCAGGACAAAAACTTGAGGCACTGTGAACGTTCGGCAACGAACGCGCAATCTGTCCGGTCCCAACTCACCAGCCTGCAGGGAGTCAGGTTCGGACACGACTAGGGGCCGAAATTCCCGCTACAACTTCCGGACCCGAAGCAAAATGGGCCCCAAATCCTGCAGGCGTGTCGTGGCTTTAAACACAACTGGGACATAGGAGAAGGAAACCGTGTCTGAGCGGAACAGTTGCTGCTGATCGGCAGCAAGTCGGACCTCTACTGCCAAGCCTTCCTGCCCAACATAATAAAGCCCAGTCAGCTGGAGGGCAGAGGGCATGTCGAGGTAGGGTCCCACAAGAATGGGGTAGGATGGCTCATGGGAGGAGAAGTAAGCCGCATCGCAATATAAATCACGCAGAAAATGACTCGCCTGAAGGATCCAGTGAAGGAAGGAAGTCGTGGGGAATGGCGGAGCATGTCGTAAAGATGGAAGATAGGCGAGGAAAGAGGCGTGCACAAGGTTCACGTGGGATGCACAAGCATAAAGGGAGGGAGGAGGGCTGAGTGGGAATGACAGATTAAATATAGCAGCATGCAGCATGGGCAAATTGAAGGCAGAAAGCTCCAGTGTAAGCCCCTGAGGGGAACAGCGAATAGAGGCATTACGTTTGCATCGTGTTTGGCGCCCAAAAGGTCGACGAGGCAGGAAGGGATCTTATAGCCCGGTCAGGCACCGTGCATGGGCGAACACCAATAAGGATAGGATCTGAGAGAGAATCCTTGAAGGGTACTCCAGAGACACCAACAGAGTTAACAGTATCAGAGCTGTCAGGAAGAGCTGCTGAGTGAGGTACAGAGAAATGAGTGGCCCGGAGTCCATCAGAACCGAAACTATACGGCCACCCATTTCAAAGTCCACCATAGTATTCTCATACGGGGAGTGGGAGAGCCATATTGAAGTCGCCTGCAAAACCTCCCTCATGCGGCTGCCCGAGGCTTGCAGAGTAGCGGGGACGGGGTTGCCAACAAAGTAGCTGGCCGGCAAAGGCTGCCGCTGCATGGGGAAAACAGGTTGCTGCTGGGGAACCCGCTGAGGGGGTGAAGCACGGCAGTCCTGTGACCAGTGACCACAGTTCCCACACGAACTGCACTGACCCTGGCTAATGTCTGCTGCCGACCCGCTTCCTCGTGCTACTAGCCTGATTCTGAAACCCTGCCTGCGTCAAGCGGGGAAATGACATCCTGTCACTTCCTGGTTTCGAAAAGGCCCGACTGAACCATGTTAGTGAGAGAAGTAAGGAGCTGATGGCAAGTTTTTGTTTGCCAATCAAGATTAAGAGACTTAAAAGTATGGGCATGTCGGGGCTGCAGGCAATGAATCAGAGTCTGGGAGGCCAATTTGTCATTAGTCGCGAGGAGGATGCCTGCAGTCGACTCCCAAACCTCCTTAAAGCGAGCAAGAAAATCAGGGAAGGATTCATCAGATTTCTGCAGACAGCAGGTGACTTCACAGAAGTCTGCCTGCTGTCTCGCTGCTGCCAAAATAATGGGTTAAACCTAGTCTCTCAGTCAGTCAGGCTGCGCGTCTCCATTGTCCTACATCTCTGCAGGGATTACCGGGGAGCCGTTGACAGCTGCCCAGCGAGCCGCGTACGCCAAACACAGCAAAGTGTTCACATCCTGAGGCAGGCAGTTGTAAATATCGCAGACCTGAACGAGCCCACCACAAAAGGAAGGAGAATGCTTAATCGGGTCGGGGGCATCCTGGAGCATAGCCCGGACCTCAGCACGTGTCAAAAGGGACGTCACCAATCATGATCCGGGGAGACAGGGTGGCGTATTTCATCGTGTCCTGGGATTGGAGAGTCATGTCGAAGTGGCTACGCAGCCCAGTAGTAGCACCATCAGTGGAAAGGAAGACAGCAGCCTCTGAGCTGGAATCAGGAACCGTTGCATCAGAACCAGCAAGACGAGCACTTGGACCCTGCGAAGCATGTGAGGTTTCGGGTTGGTGTGGAAGAGCAGCTGCTGCAGCATCTTGAGCAGCATCCCGACCTTGCAGCCGTGAGGCCACAAGAGCAGCAATTTCATCAACCTGAGAGTCAGAGTCTGAGGTAGGGGTGGCAAGTTTGGGATACTGGGTGGAATAAGGTGGAGGGGCGGTATAAGCGGGATCCGCAGTAGCGGAAAGGCCGCCAGCTTCACTGGAATGCTGAGAGCGGTTTTTAGTCTTGGGGGACTGATGGTCTTTATCAACTTCCTTAAACTTCTCCAGACACACGACCATGTACCTGGTGTCCCAGGAGTGATCCCTGTACCCACCCTCAATGTTCACAAGCCAGTAATCAATCTTAGGTTAAAGCAAGAACTGCAGATGCTGGAAACCAGAGTCTAGATTAGAGTGGTGTTGGAAAAGCACAGCTAGTCAAGCAGCTTCCTGAGCTCTATTTCTGATGAAGGGCTTTTGCCAGAAACGTCGATTTTCCTGATCCTCGGATGCTGCCTGAACTGCTGTGCTTTTCCAGAAGCACTCTGATCTAGACCACAGTAATCAATCTTATCCAACCGAAAAGAGCCCCCACAAGGCTAATTGCCATGGGACCAACCATACAGATCGGAGGTGAAAGGGATAAGATACCGGCTGTCACCAGTCTCCTTCCAGACGGTGTCAGCCAGCGAGCCCGGGGGGGATGAGAGGTTCTCCTACCTTACTCTTGCAACGAACGTATTTACCATGGCGCTTCAAGATAGCCCCCAATGGGGCCAAAGGACGGGGTCCGGCATGCACAACAGAATGTGATTGACCTGTTCCGGGGGCCAGCGATTCAATCAGTCCTGTAGATACTCGCAAACCCATCGCACCGCCCTGGAATCGCAAACAATCACGTCTAAACAAAGCAACAAAACAGACAAAGTCAAAAGAATTAACAGTACAAATAGCAGCGCTGCAACCACTCCTCAAGCTCCTTAGAGAAGCAGTGCTTTAGGCTATAGTCCATCTTCTGTCTTGCCCCAGGGATCAGCAAGCAATCTCAGGTCAGATCAAACTAAAAAGAAATTTAATGCGATCTTTCCCTTATTCCGTCTTGCCCCCAGGGGATCAGCCTGCAAGGCCCAGGTCAGGGTCATGCGTGCGGCCAGTAGAAGTAATTTCCAGTAGCCCTTCACACTCTAATAGTCAACTGAACACAAATTTAAAACATTGTTTCTTACAAGACAAATTCCACAGGAAATGAGGCCGAGCCGACTACGCCAATTGTTGAAGAAAACTCTCGAGTCTCAGACCTTGAGAACTGATCAGTTTATTACATGATATATCACGGGGAATTCACCGTCCTATATGTGGTTCGGTGCTATTCCGAAGTACATCAGGATACTACAGGATTATACAGTGAATGCGGATTGGGGCAGATCGTTAATTACACAGTTTGGTATGCTTACAAGTTGGTACTAAATTAGAGGTTAGTCATTAGTGTCAAAACTGAAGCACTATCATGCATTCGACATATTGCTAACACTGAGCAGAGATCTGCCCAACTAGCTGAATGACCGTGAAGTGGCAGTAACTCGTGAAGGAACTGAGACTAATTAACAAGTCTCTATCTGCTTGACTGGTACTACAGCCTGCACTGATCATTCATCAAAGTGGGAAAAACACAAACTTGACACCATGGGAAGATAAGGCCTACCTTTCACATTACCTCAGAGTAAAGAATGCACAACCAGAAACTTTCTAGGTACATAAAATGGTTCCTCAGCCGGATTAGGAAAATGGCTTCCAGGCAAACCATGCTAACTTTTCCCCAACACTGGGGTTAGAAACAGGAGAGAAGAGGTCACACTGCTTGGAGTTTTTTTTTATATATAGGCCTCCGCAGAGTTCCAGGGAAGGGGAGGAGAGGATTGGCAAAGTTATTCTGGGTACCAGTGAAAGGAACAGAGTGGTCATTCTGAGGGATTTTATTTTCCCCAACATTAACTGGAAATGCTACACACCTAGTACGTCGGATGGATCAGTTTTTTTGTCCGAAGTCTACAGGAGGGTTTCCTGACACAGTATGTCGAGGGGCCGACAAGAGGGGAGGCCACATTGGATTTGGTGCTCGGTAATGAATCAGACCAGATGTTTGATTTAGTTGTAGGTGAGCACTTTGGAAAGAGTGACCATAATTCAGTTACGTTTAGATTAGCGATGGAAAGGGAAAGGTACATGCCACAGGTCAAGAGTTATCGATGGGGCAAGGGCAATTATATGGCGATTAGGCATGAATTATGATGACTAGAAAGGGGAAGCAAATGCAGGGGATGCAGACAATGGAAATGTTGAGCTGCTTTAAGGATCAGATATTGTGTATCCTAGATAGATACGTCCCTATAGGCAGGGGGAAGTGATAAGTTAACGAACTGTGATTTACGAAAGAAATTGCATCTTTTGTTAAGCGGAAGGAGGAGGCTTGTGTGTCGATGAGACACAGACGGTTGAAATGAGGCGATGGAGAGTTACAGATCAGCTAGGAAGGATTTAAAGGGAGAGTTAAGAATAGCAAAGAGAGGACACGAGCACTCTTTAGCAAATGGAATAAAGGAGAACCTTAAAGCTTTCTAAAGGTATCTGAGGATGACCAGGGAAGGAATAAGGCCAGTCAAAGAAAGAAGTGGGAAGTTGAGTGAGGACCCTGTGGAAATCGGATTGGTGGTAATTGAACATTTCTCATCGGTTTCACTCAGGAAAAGGAGTATATTGTAGAGGAGACCAATCAGGTACGAGATATTAGGCGAGAAAGTATCAAAGTTAGTTACGAAGAGGTATGATCAATTCTAGAAGGAGTGAAAGTAGACAAGTCCCCCGGAGCGGATGAGATTTATCCAAGAATTCTGTGGAAGCCAGGGAGGAGATAGCAGCGCCCTTGGCTTTGACATTTGAGTCGTCATTGACCAAAGATTTAGTACCAGAGCACTGGAGAATTGCAAATGTTGTGTCCTTCTTCAAGAAGGGCAGGAGAAATTACCTTGGTAATTATAGACCAATAAGCCTTACTTCTGTTGTAGGTAAGTTTTTAGAAAGGATACAAGAGTTAGGATTAATAATCATGTATCAAGCAACAATTTGATTTCAGATAGTCAACATGATTTCGTCAAGGCCAGGTCGTGTCTCAAAAACCTCATTGAGCTTTTTGAGAAGGTGACGAAGTATATAGATAAGGGTAGGGCAGTTAACGTGATATACATGGTTTTCAGTAAAGCCTTTGCTAAAGGTTCACATGGTCGTCTGTTGGAAAAATGCAGAGGTATGGGATTGAGGGTGATTTAGCAGTTTGGATTAGAAACTGGCTTTCTGAAAGAAGGCAGCGAGTGGTGGTTGATGAAAAATATTCAGCCTGGAGTCTGGTTTCTAGCGGTGTGCCAAAAGGATCTGTTTTGTAATTACTGTTGTTAGTCGTTTTTATAAATGACTTAGACGCAGGCATAGGTGAATGGATTAGTAAATTTGTAGATAACACTAAAGTCAGTGCATTAGTGGACAGATTGGAAGAATGTTATAGGTTGCAGGAGGACATGGATAAACTGCAGAATTGGGCTGAGAGGTGGCAAATGGAGTTCAATGCAGCTAAATGTGAGGTGATTCACTTTGGGAAGAATAACAGGGAGGCAGATTACTGGATCAATGGAAAGTGTATTGGTATTGTGGATGTGCAGAGGGACCTTGGAGTCCACATACATAGATGCATGAAAGTTGCTACCAAGGTTGATAGAGCTGTCAAAAAGGCAAGCGGTGTGTTAGCTTTCATTATTGAAGGATTTGAATTCCAGAGCTGCAATATCACACTGCAACTATACAAAATTCTAATGCGGCCACACTTGTAATATTGTTTACAGTTCTGGTCGCCGTATTTCAGGAAGGATGTGGAAGCATTGGAAAAGGTGCAGAGGAGATTTACCAGGCTGTTGCCTGGTCTGGAGGGCAGGTCTTATGAGGAACGGCTGAGGTACTTGGGTCGGTTCTCATTGGAAAGAAGAAGACTAAGAGGGGATTTGATAGAGACATACAAGATGATCAGAGGCTTAGATAGGTTAGACATTGGAAGCGTTTTTCCTGGGATGATGACGTCAGCTTGTACGAGGGTACATAACTACAAATTTGAGGTGTGATAGATATAAGACAAATGTCAGAGGAAGCTTCTTTACTTAGAGTGTGGTTAGGGCGTGGACTGCCCTACCTGCCAATGTAGTTAACTCAGCCACATTAGGGAGATTTAAATAATCCTTGGATGACTACGTGAATGCTGATTGCTGTGTATAGGCTAAGAGTTGTTCATAGGTCGACGCAACTTTGAGGGCCTCAGCGCCTGTTCCGTGATGTATTGTTCTATGTTCTATGTTCTAAAGAGTTCGGCCAACTCTATCATCTAATATTTCAAGGACTCACTAAAGATCACTACATCGTCCAAGTAGAATGCAAAGTTTGTTCAGAAAAAGTGAGGACTGCAGATGCTGAACATCAGAGTTAAGAGTGATGTGCTGGAAATGCAAAACAAGTCAGGTAGATTCCGAGGAGCAGGAGGCTCGATGATTCAAGCAAGAACCCTTCATCAGGAATGAGACGTGCGAGCCAAGGGTGTGGAGAGATAAATGAGAGGCAGTGGAGTTGTGGGCAATGTATCTAACAGTAGATAGAAGTAGGGATAACGGTGATAGATCGGAGAGGAGGGTGAAGCAGAAAGGTGGAAAGGACAGGTCATGAGCGAAATGCTGATTTGGAAGGTTGGACCCTGAATACAGTGGAGGGATGGGAAATGAGGAAACGTTTGAAATTCACATTGATGCATTGTGTTTGGAGGATCCCAAGGCGGAAGGTGACGTGTTCTTCCTCCATGCATCGGGTGCTAGATTGTGGCGATGTAGTGGGCCCTGGGCCTACCTGTCCTTGGTGGAATGGGAGGGGAAGTTGAGGTTTTCAGCAATGGGTAAGTAATCTACCAAATGTTTATTGACATAGCTACAGGTCTGTTCATGTGTCTTTGGAATATGGCAGGATTGTTCTTCATTCCAAAAGGCAACATTTTAAATTTATATAACCCATTTAGGATTACAAACGCAGAAATTTCTGTCGCTGTTCCAGCGAAAGGTACCTGCCAGTAAGTTCAACTTGATGATGAAACTGGCTTGTACTACTTTCTCTATGCAGTATCCCAATCCCAGAACTGAATGTGAGTCCGATTTTGTAACGGATTTATCTTCTGATAATCCACGCAAAATTGCTGACACCAAGTGCGATTTGGGAACTAAGACAATCAGCGAACTCCACTTGCTCTACCTCAGTTCGATGATCTCGTCGAGCATAGCGTCCACCTCCTTTTTTGAAAGTATTAAGCTAATAGGGGTGTTGCTTTAACGAGACAGTATTCCCTACGTCTACTTCAGATACAATAACATTAATCCTCCCCTTTTTATTCTTACATATGTCTTTATACTGCAGTAACAATCTTTTGAACTGCGTTATTGGCTCATCAGACAGACAGTTTAAGAAACTATCCCACTTCTCGAGAATCTCTACATTTTTAAATCTATTTTTGTGGCACATCAAATCTACATCGTCTGCAATGGATTCCTCACTCTGCGGGGCAGTAACGAACAACTGTTTCTCCAGTTCTTTCCATCCTTCATAGTATGGATTCAACATGGACATATAACATGCCTGGTGCCGTTTTGTCTTGTCTGGCATCTTTACTAGAGATTTCACCTGACTCAACGTCTTCTCTATTTGATAGGGACGACTAAATCTGGCTTTGAAGAGGTCTTTTATCAATTGTAACAGTAATAACACGTCAACCTCTGGGATAAACGTCCGAATCTGAGAGCTTTTATATGCCACCTGCTTCATTCTACACTGTGCCATCTTTCGCTGTTGTTTAGCTAATTCAACGACTTGATTTAATCTCTCGCTCACCTCCAAACATAATCGAAGTGTGAGATCTCCGACTTTGGTCCTGTCAATTTTTGAAAAAAATTCATTCCAAAGGGCCTCTCATTTTCTCCCTTTTCTTCTCTCTGTTTCTCTTTCTCTCTCTTTCTTCACTTGCTTATCTTCTGACTCCATTTTCGTCAAGTGTAATTTAAGTTTCTCAATTTGCAATGCACTTGTCTGTTTGTCGGAAACATCGAAGTGTTCCAGTAACTCCCTTACAAGTTCAGGTTAAACCCTAATCTATGATTAGATTAGATTACATTACATTGCAGTGTGCAAACAGGCCCTTCGGCCCAACAAGTCCACACCGACCCGCCGAAGCGCAATCCACCCATAACCCTACATTTACCCCTTACCTAACACTACGGACAATTTAGCATGGCCAATTCACCTGACCTGCACAACTTTGGACTGTGGGAGGAAACCGGAGCACCCGGAGGAAACCCACGCAGATACGGGGAGAATGTGCAAACTCCACACATTCAGTCGCCTTGAGGCGAGAATTGAACTCGGGTCTCTGGCGCTGTGAGGCAGCAGTGCTAACCACTGTGCCACCGGGCCGCCCAAAATCTTCATTTTAAAATTCTAAAAGTATGGCCCTTTACTTTCCTTCTTTTTTTTGGCAAATTTGGGAATCATCTTCAAATCCCATAATCTCTAGAAATTCTAAGAGCCATTTTTGTCACGTTTAGTTATAGCAACTACACGTCACTGAAATTAAACAAATTCTCTCATGTACGTTTTCCTTGAAGATGGAGGACACTAATCTGCAAGTGTTTAAATCTACTAGGCTTTTCCTTCCGGCAATTCTATTCAAACCTATTCATATCTCATACTGGATCTGTCTAAATCTTTTCAAATTAGGAATCCGAGACTCAAACCTTTCAAATCCCAGACGAGCCCTCAAACTGTTAGGACACTGGATAAACCCCTTTGCTACTTTAAACGTGCAACACAGAAAAGATTCAACCAGTGCTGTAATTCTGTTAAAATTCGAGTGTCAATAAACTGTCCCAAAAGTCACATTTAAAGTAAAAACTAAAATCTTTATTTTGTCGGCAAGCAGATTAGCTAACAACTGTTTGCAATTTATTTCTTGAAACCTATATTTTGCCTTCCCCTCTATAATACTGGTCCAATAAAAAAAAGTCGTGATAGTGATTTACAAAAAAAAAGTCACGTTTCCAAATCAGTGAACCTTGCCGACTGTCCTCTGTAATTTTTCCTCTGTATTCTTTTCTTCTTTTTCAGGATTTTCTTTCACAAAACTTTGACCTTTAGGAGACCAGATATTGTTGCAAGCAGCCTTTCTAGACATTGGTATTAGGTGATGTTTGCCACTCTGGGTAATTGTTCAAAATGTTCCATATTTATACGAAAAACATCAGGTCATTTTATTGGTTTAGTATTGTCAATACATTATTTTACTTTTCCAAATTCGATTGGATTTTGGTAACTTGGTTTAATTTATACCATTTGTACCGTGTACCATTTGGTCAAAACATATAAGAGCTTTGTTGCGAGGATACAAAAAACAAATTCGAACATTGGGTGAACAAGACAACTACCGTTAAGTCTATTAACACCCCTTCCCATATTAGAAACCTCTACATATTCGCCTCTTATCTTACAATGCTCCAGTGAAAAAAAACCAGCTAATGCAGCCTTTCTTTTCAACTCAAACTTCCATACTCAGTAAGATACTGAGAATTCTCTTCTGAGCCATTTCCATTTTAATGTATCCTTCCATAGGCAGGTCGACCAGAACTGGAAAGATTATTCCAGAAAGGCCTCATCAATGTACTGTACAACTTCAACATGACGTGGCAGCTGCTGTACTCCAAGGACTGAGCAGAAGGGACGTTAAAGCAAAAGTGTTAGTTAGCTCAGGGTCCCAATGATGGCAGGGGTCTTACCGAGATTGGCTTGTTACAGAAGTTAAAACCGAAAATAAGGTCGACCTCACAGAAAAAAACATAGAACATAGAACATTACAGCGCAGTGCAGACCCTTGATGTTGCGCCGACCTGCCATACCAATCTGAAGCCGATCTAACCTATACTATTCCATGTACGTCCATATGCTTGTCCAATGACGACTTAAATGTACTTAAAGTTGGTGAATCTACTACCGTTGCAGGCAAAGCATTCCATACACTTACTACTCTCTGAGTAAAGAAATTACATCTGTCATCTGTCCTATATCTATCATCCCTCAATTTAAATCTATGCCTCCCTCGTGCTGGCCGTCACCATACTTGGTAAAAGACTCTCCCTGTCCCCCCTACCAAAACCTCTGATTAACTTATATGGCTCTATTAAGTCACCTCTCAACCATCTTCTCTCTAACGAAAACAGCCCAGCCGTTCCTCGTAAGAACTTCCCTCCATATCAGACAACATCCTATTAAATCTCCTCTGCACCCTTTCCAAAGCTTCCACATCCTTCTTATAATGCAGTGAACAGAACTGTCCATAATACTCCAAGTGCGGCCGCACTAGCGTTTTGTACAGTGGCAGCATAACTTCATAGTTCCGGAGCTCGATCCCTCTTTTAATAAAAGCTAAAACACTGTATTCCTTCTGAACAACCCTGTCCAACTGGGTGGCAACTTTCAAGGATCTGTGTACGTGGACACCGAGTTCTCTCTGCTCATCTACACTACCAAGAATCTTACCATTGCCCAATTCTGGTTACTCCAACCAAACTGAATCACTTCACACTTGTCCGCATTATACTCCATTTGCCAACTCTCAACTCAGCTCCACAGCTTATCTATGTCTCTGTGTAACCTACAGCATCCTTCATCACTCTCCACGGCCTACTCTTCACAAAACCGTGCTGACTATCCCTAATCAAGTTATTCATTTCTAGATGATTTTAAATCCTATCTCTCATAACTTTTTCCAACACTTTACCAACAACTGAAGTAAGGCTCACCTGGGTTGTCTCTGCTCCCCTTTGTGAACAGGGGAACCACATTTGCTATCCTCCAGTCTTCTGGCACTATTCTTGTAGAGAATGACGATTTAAAGATCGATGCCAAAGGCTTGGCAATCTCCTTCCTGGCTTCCCAGAGTAGTCCAGAATGCATTCCATCTGGCCCAGGGGACTTATCTATTTTCACATTCTGCAGGATTTCTAATTCCTCTTCCTTGAGATCCTCAATCCCACCTAGTCAAGTAGCCTGTATCTCAGCATTCTCTTCGACAACATTGTCGTTTTCTACAGTGAATGCTGTCGAAAAATATGCTTCTTAAATCTTGCTGAATCGCATCGTAATTGCCTTTCCCCCAGCTGTAACTCTTGCCCAATGGTATACACCTATCCCTTTCTATCACTGAATTAAACATAACAGAATTGTGATCGCTATCAACAATGTGCTCACCTACTTCCAAGTCTAAAACCTGGCCTGGCTCATGACCCAGTACCGAATCTAATGTGGTTTTGCCCCTTGTTGACCTGTCTACATACTGTGTCAGGAAGCCCACCTGCACACACTGGTCAAAAACTGACCCATCTATAGTATTCGTACTATAGTGTTCCCAGTCAATATTTGGAAAGTTGAACTCCCCATGACAACTACGCTGTCTCTCTCACTCCTATCGAGAATCATCTTTGCTATCCTTTCCTCTATACCTCTGGAACGATTCGGAGACCTAGAGAAAACTCCCAACAGGCTGACCTCTCCTTTCCTGTTTATAACCTCAGCCCAAACTACCTCAGTTTACGAGTCCCCAAACATTCTTTCGCAACTGTAATACTGTCCTTGACCAACAACGCCACACCTCCCCCTTTTTTTTATCATCTTCTCTGTTTTTACTGAAAGGGTTGTCATAACCACAAAGGTGACAGTTCCAATGGTGTCTTTGACGATCGCCACCATGTCTAGGTCAAATTGCTGTAAAGCACAGAAATGGATAAGTGGTAAGTCAACTCCTGATAATGTGACTTTCAATCCCAGAGAACAGTGGATCAGGGAGTAAACAGGAACAATACCGATCACTTCACACTGGTTTCGATCGGAAAAGGAGGAGAGCTGCAAGAATACCTGGGATTCTCTCCAACCCCATTTGCTGATTTTGAGGATGTCCAGTGGGATGTTCGGCCCTCCGAGGAGAGAGATTTCAAAAACAGAAGCAGGGAAGGGCAGGATGAGAGCATACCCTTGGTGTATTGTGTGTTTGCGGTTTGGGGACTCCTTATCTGAGGAAGGATGTTCTGACGATGGACAGAAGGCAACGGACAGCTTTTTTGGCCGACGAATGGAGAGAGACCGGAACAGGTTAGCATTGTAATCACTGTGAGTTTAGCAGAATGAACAATAGAAAACAGCGAGCAGACAGGGTAACTAATGTTCCCAATCACTGGTGTGAGTGGCGTTGGTGATGGGGGGAAAGCCGGAAACAGGGGTCACAGTCGAAGGTTACAAAGGCAGAATTAAAATTAGGAAGAAGTATCTTCACCACGAGAAGGCGTGGGAGCCTGTGGAATTCTCTGCCACAGAAAGCCCTCAGTGTCAAAAACATTGAGTGTTTACAGGAAAGAGTTGGATATCTTTTCTGGAGCGAAAGGGAGGTAGTGGTAATGAAGGTACAGAGTTGGATGGCCATCTCATGATCGTATTGGATGGTAGAACAGGCGGTAAGGGCCGATCTCCTTGCATTTCTGTAAGAAAGCAAACGGAGATCGGGACAGACAGTGCACCCGTGAAACTGGAATGCCTCATATACCTTATACATCTCATGAACGCACCCTTTCGTAGCAGTGGTAACAGTTGGGGACTGGGCTCTGGAATTTATGATTACAGGATATGGCACACAGACTACTGCCATTTTCAGAAAGATCTTCTTTCACAGCCGATTTGGGGATGCCATCCCAAGTTTGTTACAGGAGACCCCTATCAGTAATCTCAAGCACAGGAGGCATTTGAAGGCAATTGGAATTCCTTAATCTGTTCTGAATATCTGTGCCATTGTCTAGTAAAGAAAGCTGACTTGCAGATTTGTATTGGGAAACAAATACATTTAAATGCATTACTGACCATATCAGTAACCGAGTATACAATTTTGTCTAACATACGTTGTGTCTAGCAGAGTAGAGGCACTGCAGGATCCTCTTCCTAAACGTTATAGTCTTAAGAAAAGATTTACAAGAATGGTGCCAGGCTTTGAAGGTTTGAGCCATAGTGAGAGGCTTACTAGGCTGTGGCTCATTTCCCTACAGTTTCAGAGGAAGATGGGTGACGCGAGAAAGGTTTTACATTATGAGGGCACGGATAACATAAATGGACAAGATATCTTCCTGAGGATGGGGGAGTTCAGAACTAGAAGGCATACATTTACGGTGAGAGGGGAATAATTTGTAAGAGTCTTAAGGGGTAGCCTTTTCGTACAGACAGTGGTACCAGCATGGAATTGGCTGCCAGAGGAAGTCGTGGAATCTGGGCCATTTGAACACTCAAAAAGCCTCTGGATGGGTAAATAAATAGGAATCCTGGGTAATCCAAGATTGAAGACGGCAAACAGTTCTGGCTGCAACAGCTGCACCTTTATTTGGGGTATTTTAGGTGTTGGAGGTGATTTCCTCGAATTCCAGGAACAGCAATTGCTGTTTTATATGCTGCTGCATTGTTTTGGAACTATGGTGAAAAGACGTTAAAAGCAACAGCTGTTTTAAAAGGGAGAACAACAGACAAAGGAAGCACATGGTGAGGTCAGTGCAAGAGAGTGAGGGAGAGAGAGAACCGATACCACAGTGAACCTGCACAGTTACTACCTTTGCTGTTTGAATTCATTTATCACTGGACATCGGAGTGTGTCTGGGAAAATTAACAAACAGTGAAATCCACAACTGATCTTGGAGGAACTGTTTGGGCGAAGTTCACAGCACAGAAACAGGTAACTGAATTGTTTTAAGTGTGTGGGTTCTTTCGTGATTATTTGTTTTTTTGTGAGATATGTCTCTTGACTAACCTTAAAATATAAGCCATAATTTTTAATTAAACCTGGAGCAGTGTTTTGTATAGGACTAAGATCGTGTTATCTTCTGGGTCTGTAGATTGCGAAGGAACAAAATTGGCATTTAGCAGACTGATATGCGTTTCTTGACAGATGTGGGAGTTTAAAGAGAGTTTAAGAGTTACTGTGGATTATACCTGCAACTAAATGCTGTAGGTTGTGAATCCTATCATATCGAATGCATCGTTTGGAGATACAGTTGCAGGCAATGAGGAATTTGCAACAGCAATAGTATGTGATGGATGACATTTATCGGAGGGAGAAATTCTCAGATACAGACACATAGATGTATTAACTCCAGGAAAGTTAAGAGATGTAGGCAGTTAGTATTGGAGTCTTCTGTGTCCATCCCCGTTTCAAATAAGTATGATGTTTTGGAAAATGTAGGGGGTGATCGATTCACAGAGGTACATAGCACGAACAGTCAAGTTGCTGGTATTGAGACTGGCTCTAATGCAACAAGGGGTTTGGCAGATTCCCAGAGATCAATTGTGTTAGGGGACCCTCTAGTCCGAGGTACATAACAGACGTTTCTGTGGCCAGCAACGAAAAATCAGAATGATGTGTTATTTCCCTGGTGCCAGGATCAAGGATGTCTCAGAGAGGGTGCAGAATTTTCGAAAGTGAGAGAGGAGCCAGTAGGAGGTCATTGTCCACTTTGGAACCAGTGACAAAGGAAGGCAAAAGATTGAAATTCAGAAGGGAGATTACAGAGAGCTAGGCAGGAATTTAAAAAGGAGGTCCTCGAGAGTCGTGATATCTGGATTACTCCAGGTGCTCGTGAGGGCAGGAATAGGAGAATAGACAAGATGACTGAATGGCTGAGGAGCTGGAAGAAGGGCGAAGGATTCACATTTTTGGATCATTGGCATCTCTTTTGGGGTAGAAGTGACCTGCACAAGAAGGACGGGTTGTCCCTAAATTGAAAGTGGACTAATATACTGAGAGGGAGATTTTCTAGAGCTGTTCGGGAGGATTTAAACTAGTAAGGTGGAAAGGGGGAGTGGGTGGGACCCAGGGAGATAGTGAGGAAAGAGATCAGTCTGAGACTAGTACAGTTGAGAAGAGAAGCGAGTCAAACAGTCATTGCAGGCGGGTACAAGGTGGGACTAATCAACTAAACTGCATTTATTTCAAAGCAAGGGGCCTAACAGGGAAAGCTGATGAACTCAGGGCATGGTTCAGAACATGGGAATGGGATATCGTAGGAATTACAGAAAAATGGCGCGGGGATGGGGAGGATTGGCAGCTTAATGTTCCAGAATACAGATGTTACAGAAAGGAAAGAAAGGGAGGTAAAAGAGGAGGGGCAGTGTAGTTTTTGATAAGGGATAACATTACAGCTCTACCGAGAGAGGATATTTCCGGAAATACATCCAGAGAAGTTATTTGGGTGGAACTGAGAAATGAGAAAGGGATGATCACCTTATTCGGATTGTATTATAGACCGCTAATAGTCAGAGTAAAATTGAGAAAAAAACATGTAAGTAGATCTCAGCTATCTCTAAGAATATCTGTGGTTATGGTAGGAGATTTTAACTTTCCAAATATAGACTGGGACTGCGATAGTGTGAAGGGTTTAGAAGGAGGGGAATTTGTTAAGTGTGTACAAGAAATGTTTTAGATTCAGTATGTGGATGTACCTACTGGAGAAGGTGCAAAACGTCACCTACTCTTGGTAAATAAGGCAATGCAGTTGACTGAGGTGTCAGTGGGGGCGCACTTTGGGGCCATAATTCTATTAGATTGAAAATAGCGATGGAAAAGCAGAGGCCAGATCTAAAAGTTGAAGTTCTAAACTGGAGAAAGGCCAATTTTGACGGCATTAGGCAAGAAATTTCAAAAGCTGACTGAGGGAAGATGTTCGCAGGAGGCTGGAAAATGTGAAGCCTTCAGAAATGAGATAACGAGAATCCAGAGAAAGTATGTTCCTTTTAGGGTGAAAGAAAAGGCTGGTATGTATAGGGAATGCTGGATGACTAACAAATTGAGGGTTTTGTTAAGAAAAAGAAGGAAGCATATGTCAGATATCAACAGGATAGATCGAGTGAATCCTTAGAAGAGTATAAAGGCAGTAAGAGTGTTCTTAAGAGTGAAATCAGGGGGCATGAGATAGCTTTGTCAAATAGAATTAAGGAGAATTCGAAGGGATTTTACAAATGCATTATAGAAAAGATCGCAACTTGGGAGAGAATAGGGCACTTCAAATATCAAAAAAGCGGCCGTTGTGTGGAGCCAGAGAAAATGGGGGAGATACTAAACGAGTATTTCGCATCAGTATTTACTGTGAAAAAGCAGATGGAAGATATAGAATGTAGGGAAATCGATAGTGACACCATGAAAAATTTCCATAGTACAGAGGAGGAAGTGCTGGATGTGTTGAAACGCATAAAGGTGGATAAATCCCCAATACCTGATCAAGTGTGCCCTCGAACTCAATGAGAAGCTAGAGAAGTGATTGCTGGGCCTCTTGCTTAGATATGCATGTCATCAATAGTCACGGATGTGTAGCCGAAAGACTGCAGGTTCGGTAATGTGGTGCCATTGTCTAAGAAAGTTGGTGAGGACAACACAGGGAACTATCGACCAGTGAGCCTGACGTCGGTGGTGGGCAAGTTGTTAGAGAGAGTCCTGAGGGACAAGATATGCATGTATTTGGAAAGGCAAAGACTGATTAGGGATAGTCAACATGGTTTTGTAGGTAGGAAGTCATGTCTCACAAACTTGATTGTGTTTTTTGAGGAAGTAACAAAGAAGATTGTTGAGGGCAAAACGGCAGATGTGATCTATATGGAGTTTAGTAGGGCATTCGACAAGGTTCCCCATGGGAGACTAGTTAGCAAGGTTAGATCTCACAGAATACAAGAAAGAACTAGCCATTTGGATACAGAACTGATTTAAAGGGAGAGGACAGAGGGTGGTTGTGGAGGATTTCTTTCAGACTGGAGGTCTGTGACCAGTGAAGTGCCACAACGATCGGTGCTGGGTCTTCTGCTTTTAGTTATTTAATAAATGATTTGAATGCGAGTATAAGAGGTATGGTTCGTACATTTTGCAGATGACACCAAAATTGGAGGTGCAGTAGACAGCAAAGAATGTCACCTAAAATTACAACAGGATCTTGATCAGATGGGCCAAAAGGTTGAGAAGTGACATACGGAGTTGAATTCAGAGGAATGCGAGGTGCTGCATTTTGAGAAACCAAATCCTAGCAGGACTTTTTCACTTACTGCTAACGTCATAGGGAATGTTGCTGAACAAAGTGACATTGGAATGCAGGTTCATAGCATCTTGAAAGTAGAGTCGCAGGGAGATAGCATCGTGAAGGAGTTTGGTACGCTTTTCTTTACTGCTCAGAGTTTTGAGTACAGACGTTGAGAGGTCATGTTGCTGCAGACCAGGTCATTTGTGAGGCTACTGTTAGAATATTGCGTGCAATTCTGGTCTCCTTCCTATCGGAAAAATGTTGTGAAACTTGAAAGGGTTCAGAAAAGATATACTAGGATGTTGCCAGGATTGGAGGATTTTAGCTATAAGGAGAGATGAACAGGCTGGGGTTATTTTCCCTGGAGCGTCAGAGGCTGAGGGGTGACCTTATAGAGGTTTACAAAATTATGAGGGGCATTGATATGATAAAAAGGCAAAGTCTTTTCGCTGAGGTCGGGCGTGCAGAACAAGATGGCATAGGTTTAGAATGAGAGGGGACATATATGAAAGAGACCTTCGGGGCAATGTTTTCACGCTGCAGATAATGCGACATTGTGGAGGTTGGTACAATTGCAACATTTAAGAGGCATTTGGATGGGTATATGAATCGGAAGGATTTAGAAAGTTATGGGCCGGGTACTGGCAGGTGGGACTAGATTGGGTTGGGATATCTGGTCGGTGTGGACGGTTTGGCCTGAAGGGTCTATTTGCATGCCGTACGTCTCTATGATTCTATGACTATGAAGGGGTCAGCGGGATAGGAGCGAAGTGCTGGGAAAAGCGACTAGATTACTTTAGGATATTTGGTTGCCATGGATAAGTTGCGTTGAAGGCCTGTATCCATGCTGTACATCACTGTGATGCTGTCGGTTATAATAAAGAAAATCTCCACAGTTCAGAGTTAGAATTATCTGAAGATTATTTTTTTTCCCACGACTATTAACTTTCAAGTGGAGTTTAAATTGACCCAGTCTTAATTTTTTCGAAAAATTCCTGAAGCTACAGATCAATTCTAGCATCAATTCACTCAGCATTCAAATCGACTCATAGAACTGTCTAGCGTGAAAACAGACTCCTTGGAACACTGTGGCATGACGATATGATATCATTAATTAATCTAGTCCGATTTACCTCTATTTGGCTCAAATCCCTGCAAACCTTTCCTATTCATGTACCCATCCAGATGGCTTTTAAATGTGATAATTGTATCAGCCTCCAACACTTGGTCACGCAGCTCATTCCATTATCGCACCTCCTTGTAATTTGTAGTTCTGGACTCTTCCAAGACTGTGAAAAGGCCTTGGCTATTGTACCAATCCATGCCTCTCATGATTTTATCAACGCTACAGGGAAAAGAGTCCAAACCGATTCAGCCACCCCAAATAACTTAAAACCTCCAACCCTGGTGACATCCTTCTAAATATTTTCTGATCCCTTTCAAGTTTCACAACATGCTTTCTAAAGCAGATGTGTTGAAAAGTTATTTATGCATAAACCAAATAACATGGGAAACTACTTCTTGTCTGTCCTAATTGAACCAATTCAATTGAACCACAACGAGACACTCCGGCTTCAAACTGAACAATACGAGACAGCTCTCTTCCAAACAAGGAGACAATGAAGAGTTTCCTCTTGGTTGATCGATTAGCTAAGCTAAGAATCATTTCTACTGTTCGAGATTGGACACTTTAGAGTATGAACTGCAGGCAAGAGGACGAGACAATCACGAGTCGAGGGGCTGAAATCCTGGGATTTGATAGTGCTGAGCGAAAGGAATAATTCAACAATTTTTATTTGGAAAGCGGAAAGCGGAGGAGAACAAGATCCTGTAAGCCATCTGCTACAACCTTCGTACTGCTGGATCCACGGCCTGTCACTGGGCCCTTTGTTCACACAAAGAAAGAAACACAGTAGCATGTTCCCAAAAGCGTCGTCCAACTATATTCCTAAATTTTCACAAAGTTCTGGTAAACCATAGCAGAGACGTTGGAAATCCCAGTAATGTGTTGCAGAAGCATGCTGAGGTTGCCTTTGATGGAATCTCTGAAAGAATTTCCTGTTTAGAAAAGGAGATTTTGCCCAGTTCGATCTGCAACACTCCAAGTTCCAGTTTGGACTGGAACATTTGGAAAAAGATGTTTCTGCCCTGAGCGTAATTTACATATTCCCGCACCTCACCATCAAAACGTTTGCCTCTACATGCAGGCAATTCTTCGCTCCAGAGCCTGGGGACATCCAGAAATTCCTCCGTGAAGCCAACAGGAAGAATTATGCTTGATTTGAGATGTTTGTTTTCTCCGCTTTCCTTCGGGTTGCTCCTCCCAATAGGCAGATTGGCCACTCGAGTAGTTTATTGATCAATTTCTTCATCAAACAACCTTTTGCTTAATCGACCGAGTGAAGGAGAAGGTTGGAGTACACATTGGAAACATAAAAACTGAAACTGTTTAAAGGAACCTCCTGAAATCGTTTCAGTAACTGTGCCTCTGAATAAAGGACTGCGTCAGACCGCAGTGGCATTAATGAAAATGCTTGGATTTCACGAGCTGCAGTTGACCTCGTTTGGCTGCGTGGTCTTGTCCCAGACCATTAATCTCTGTTCGAAAATAAAACAGCTTGATTCAGAAACGTGTATCATAGGTTGCGAAGGTCTACAACGTTGAGAATGTGTACTGCACAAATGCTGGGTACTGTGGTAAGTCCTAACTTCGAACGGCTGGAGGAGTCAGTGAACAGGCATGCATTATGTTCTTGCTCCATCATAAAAAGAAACAACTGCTCAGTTCAACGACACAAGCAGATTTGAACCTGGCTCTATCAAAATTGTGAAGACTCATTCATAATTTTGTCAGCAATGGAGAATCCAAAATCGATCTTTGTGGATCAGGAGGAATTATTTCACAGCCTGTGTTCAATCAGCCAGTCGAGATCACTGGAAGTGGCTGATCTGTACGAATTTGTTGTTACTTAGTTAATAAGACATGATAGTGGGATGTAATTCAACAACCTTTTCATTAACTTGAACTTTTGCACATTGATGAAGAGTTTTACGTATTGCAAAATAAAACACAGTAAATGATAGAAACATAACGGAGGGAGCGTGCACATCACTGTTATAGTTTACTTATATCATAAGTCCCAAGAAATAATCACACAACTTTGCCTTAAATAAAACTTGACGGTGGAAAGCACTCCCAACCGACTGCATGGAGATTGTGATTTCGCTATATCAGGTCTATAATTTTTGCTGGATTAGCAAAAGCTGCCAGTTAAAACAAAGTTTGCTGCACCTCTGTAATGTACCAGCTAACAACAATAAAAACTGAAGCATTGTTCTCAACTGTCGTTTTGTGTTGGGAATGAGGGTATTCGTTTAGTTGCAAACAGTTAGCATTATTCGCAGTCTTGAGCTTTCAGAGTCTTGCACCTTAGCTGTTAAAGTGGAAGTGTTGTGAGGCATTAGCCCGAAAATACAGCCACACAGCTGAGAATGGCAAGGCTTCTTCGAAAGTGGGCAGGAGCTGGACTAAGTGCAGCTCGTGTCACCAGAATTTTTTTAAAGTCTCTTTTCATGTTTGACACACCTCTCAATGTTTGGAATGAACTTTTGGAAAGCTTTCCAAAACTATGTCCAGTGCGCACCTGAAGTTGCTGTAATGTAAAGACCTTTTTTTTAGGAGAAGTAATGTGAGAACCTCCTGCGAGTGCCGCTTTTACCAAACTGCGAATGATCGTGGGCAGAAATTTTGATTCTTGGGGAAGAAGGTGGAATATGGAACATTGGACTAAGAACACTAAGCACAGTATAGGCCCTTTGGCCCTCGATTTTACACGGACTTGTGAAATCAATCGGAAGCCCATTTAACCTACTGTATTACTTTCTTGACCATATGCCTATTCAATGAGCATTTAAATGCCCTGAAAGTTGGCGAGTTGACGACTATTGTAGGCCGTGCATTGCACCCCCCACTACAATCTGAGTAATGAAACTACTTCTGACATCTGTCCAATGTCTATCATCCGGCAAGTTAAAGCTATGTCCCTCGTGTTAGATATCACCATCCGAGGAAAAAGGGTCTCATAGTTGACCCTATTCCACCCACTTATTATCCTATACATCTCAATTAAGTCACCTCTTCGCGCTAACAAAAAAGGCCACATATCCGTCAACCTTCCTCATGAGACCATCCCTTCATACCAGGCAACATCCTAGTCAATCTCCTCTGAACCCTTTCCAACGCTTTCATATTCTTCCTGTAATGCGAGGACCAGAATCGCACACAATACTCCAAGTGTGGCCACACCAGAATTTTGTACAGCTGCAGCATGACCTCATCATTCCACGACTCAATTCCTCTACATGATCAGTCTTCTGAGCAACCCTATCAACCTGGGTGGCAACTTTCAAGGATCTATATACATGGACACCGAGATCTCACTGTTCACCTACACTACCAAGAATCTTACCATTAGTCCAGTACATTGCACTCCTGCTTGTCCTTCCAAAGTGAATCTCCTCACACTTTTCCACATTAAACACAATTTGGCATCTCAGCCCCGTTCTGCAGCTTTTCTCTGTCCACTTGTAACCAACAATATATGTCATCACTATCCACATCTGTACCGACCTTAGTGTCACATATACGTATATTAACCCATTTTTCTATACCCTCATCCAGGTGATTCGCAAATATTAGAAGCAACAGTGGACCCAAAACAATTCCCTTCTGTCAACCACTAGGAACTGAACACCTGGATGAATATTTATACTTAATCATCGCCATCTGTGTTCTTTCAGTTGGCCAATTTCTGATCCAAAACATAAATCACCTTCAATCCCATGCCTTACTATATTGCGCAATAGCCTATCATGGGGAACCTTATTGAATGCCTTCATGAAATCCACATATATCGCATCAACTACATTACCCCCATCCACCTGTTTGGTCGCCTTCTGAAAGAACACAATAAGATTTGTGAGGCATGACCTACCATTCACAAAACCGCTTTGACTGGCCAGAATCAATTTATTCCTTTCTAGACAATTATCAATCCTATCGCTTATAACCCTTTCCAGCACTTAACTCGCAACCAAAGTAAGGTTCACTGCTCTGTAATTACCAGGTTTGCTTTCACGCCACTTCTTGAAATCGGCAACATTTGCTACCCAGTAGTTTTCTGGCGCTATTTATGTAGAGAATGACAACATAAAGATCAAGGCTAAAGGCTCCACAGTCTCCTCCTTGGCTTCACAGAGAATGTTGTGGTTCTGTTCGCCGAGCTGGAAGTTTTTGTTGCAAACGTTTCGTCCCCTGGCTAAGCGACATCATCAGTGCTTGGGAGCCTCCTGCGAAGCGCTTCTTTGATGTTTCCTCCGGTGTTTATAGTGGTCTGTCCCTGCCGCTTCCGGTTGTCAGTTTCAGCTGTCCGCTGTAGTGGTTGGTATATTGGGTCCAGGTCGATGTGTTTGTTGATGGAGTTTGTTGATGTGTTCCCTGGCTGTTCTCTGTCTGGCTTGCCACTATAAACACCGGAGGAAACATCAAAGAAGCGCTTCGAAAATCACTAAGAAACGATAAGAACATAATCATACTACCAGCAGATAAAGGCAGAATGACGGTCATCCTAGATAAATCTGATTACATCCAAAAAGCACAACAACTACTTGAAGATACCAACAACTACCAAAAGAGGGAGTTTGACCCCACCCCACAGCTCACCAATAGGATAAATAACACACGAAGGAATCTACAAAAAAAACGGACAGATAACCAGAGCTGACCTACAAAGAATGAAACCGGAAAGCAACAACACCTCCAGATTCTATGGATTACCTAAAGTACACAAACCAGACATCCCACTTAGACCTATAGTATCACTACTAGGGACACCATCATACAAACTGGCCAAAGAACTACAACAGAAACTGAAACACCTGGTCAGCGGATCCAAACACTCTATACAATCAACACAGGAATTCTTGGACATCATCAGAAATATACACATAGACAAAGAAGAAACCATGATATCATTCGATGTGACAGCACTGTTCACTTCGATTGACAAAACCCTAGCCAGAGAAACAATAGCTAACCTACTGGACATACAGAACAGAAAACAGGACGCTGAATCTATCAACAAAGACGGCATACTTAAACTACTGGACTTGTGCCTCACAACACACTTCACATTCAACAACCAGATATACGAACAAATCAACGGAACACCCATGGGATCACCAATCTCGGGACTCATAGCAGAGGCAATTATGCAAAGGTTAGAACAAACAGTCCTACCACAAATTCAACCCAAACTCTGGTTCAGATATGTCGATGACACGTTTGTAATCATTAAAAACACGGAAATAGAAAAAACACACCGGATCATCAACGCCACACTCACAGGAATCCGATTCACGAGAGAAGAAGAAAAGGATAGCCAACTCCCATTCCTAGACCTGATGGTACAGAGAAGACCAGACGGAGAATTCACTACAAGAGTATAAAGGAAAGCCACACACACAGACCAAGTCCTAAACTATGAAAGTAACCACCCCAACACACACAAACGAAGCTGCATCAGGACACTATTCAAAAAGGCCACAACACACTGCAATACACCAGGACTGCAAAAAGAAGAAGAGGAACACCTATATAAAGTATTGGCCAAAAGCGGATACCCGCGCAACTTCATCAGCAGATGCCTAAGAGAAAGACCACGGAACGAGGACATACCACAACCAAAAGGACTAGCCACACTACCATACATCAGGAGCATCTCGAAACTGACTGCCAGACTACTGAGACCCCTAGGACTCATAACGCCACACAAACCAACAGCCACCCTCAGACAACAACTCACCAGAACGAAGGACCCGATACCCAACATGAGCAAGACGAATGTAGTGTACAAAATACCATGCAAGGACTGCACTAAACACTATATAGGACAAACAGGAAGACAGCTAACAATCCGCATGCATGAACATAAACTAGCCACGAAACGACACGGACCACACAGTAGCCACACACGCAGACAACAAGCAACATGAATTCGACTGGGACAACACTACTATCATACGGCAAGCCAGACAGAGAACAGCCAGGGAATTTCTAGAGGCATGGCATTCATCCACAAACTCCATCAACAAACACATCGACCTGGACCCAATATACCAACCACTACAGCGGACAGCTGAAACTGACAACCGGAAGCGGCAGGGACAGACCACTATAAACACCGGAGGAAACATCAAAGAAGCGCTTCGCAGGACTCCCAAACACTGATGATGTCGCCTAGCCAGGGGACGAAACGTTTGCAACAAAAACTTCCAGCTCAGCGAACAGAACCACAGCAACGAGCACCCGAGCTACAAATCTTTGCACAAACTTTGATCACAGAGAATCCTATGGTAAATGTTATCCCGCCCAGGGGGCTTTTTAAACTACCCAAAATTGCTAACACCTCCACTTTCAGAACCTCAATCTCATCTATTCCAGTGGCCTATATGTCACTATTCTCGTCGACAAGCTTGTCTTTTTCTAGTGTGAAAACTGACAAAAAAGTATTCATTTAACAATTCCTATATCTCCCCTGACTCCATGCGCAACTTTCCACTACAATTCATGATTGACCCTATTCTTAATCTATGAGAAGAAAGTGAGGTCTGCAGATGCTGGAGATCAGAGCTGGAAATGTGTTGCTGGAAAAGCGCAACAGGTCAGGCAGCATCCAGGGAACAGGAGAATCGACGTTTCGGGCATAAGCCCTTCTTCAGGAAGGGCTTATGCCCGAAACGTCGATTCTCCTGTTCCCTGGATGCTGCCTGACCTGCTGCGCTTTTCCAGCAACACATTTCCAGCCCTATTCTTAATCTAGTCATTCTTTTATTCATGGCATACTTACAGAATGTCTTAGGCCTTTCTTTTATCCTATCTGCCAACGACTTCTCGTGGCCCCTGTTTGCTCTTCTTAGCTCTCTCTTTAGGTCTTTGGTGATAACTTTTAACTTTCAAGAGGCCACAATGAGCCAACATATCTCATCTTAACATAAGCCTTCTTCTTCCTCTTGACAAGAGGTTCAACGTCTTTCGTATACCAAGGCTCCCGCATGCAACAACCTCCTCCCTACCTGGCAAGTGCACACTTATAAAGCATTCACAGAAGCTGTTTCTTGTATAAACTTCACATTTCAATGCTGTCCATTTCCTTCAAATGTCCTTTCTCCAATCATAGTACTGTGCTTGACTAACAAATACCACACACACACACACACACGACTTTCACCACCTTCTTTGCTCTTTGTGAAACATCTAAATCTCGGAACCTGTAATAGCCATTCCTGTCACTTCACTACCCATGTGTCAACATCGAAATTCCAAGGACCAATCCATGCTGTCAATTCACCTGCTATATTCTGGATGCTCCTGGCATTGAAGTAGACGTGCTTCAAACCAACCTTTTGCTGCCAGTGCCTTCTTGTATCCTTGAGACCTTATTTCTGAACTCTGCTCTCAAACTCCTGCATAATCAAACTGCCATTTAGGCTCCTAGCTCATTGCTGAATCAGCTTTATTTAGAGCTTCCCAGAGGGAGCAGATTATTCACTGTCCATCACTAAACGTATCTGCAGAGCGTGCGATTCATTGTCAACAGTGGAGATATGTATTCCATTCATTTGACAGTTGTTCTAATATCAGAAACAGCCACACTTTTCTTAATAGACAGGACGTTTGGTTCCAGTTGTTTCTCATTCATTTTGTCTAGATTGTGATACAATTACCTGGGAGATTCAGAAGTGAAAGTGATGCCTGTGTCTCTGTGAAATCCAGCCTGTTAGATACAGAAATTGTACAAAATACCTGACTTTAATTGATTTTATAATAATTGAATGTATGACGCTGCATATTGTTACTGATATCAGGAACAGTACTATTACTATTCATTGATGTTTGTTCTGTTTCCTGCTTATCCTGTTTCTGTTCCTCTTTCAACTTTATATCTGATCCTGAGCCACTATTACAATGGTATCACAGATGCTTATGCTGAAGAACTCGCCTCGGGTCTCAGAACAAACGGGTCGCTGATGGATCTGAATCTGGGTAACAATAAACCGGGAGGTACAGGAACGAAGCTTCCCTTTTTAATGAATCTGAAAAACGAGATTTGTAAAATACAGGCGCTTGAGTAAGCGCCAGACTCTCTGAACATGTTGATAATAACTGTTATTCAACATGACTGGACGTTAGTCATGTCAGTAAGTTTTATTTAATAAATAATACACTATTATCATCAGTAAAAGGTTTGTTATTACATTGCTCGTGATTTGCATCATTAGTAGTTTTTCTATTAAGGACAGTGCATTATTAATACTTTTTGCAATTTTTTTGGATAAATACCAAGGGTTTACTTTGATTCCTATTACTTCTTGCTCTAATTACACAAGGTGGTAGCTGTTGGTGTCTCAGGGTCGTGTGCTGAGAAACTCATCTCCGTTCTTCAAACAAACCAATGACTGTTGAATCTGAACCTGTGTAATAATGTACTGGTAGATTCAGTTGTGAAACCGCTGTCTGCAGATCTGAGGAACTCGGCTTAGAAAGTACAGAAAAAAAGGTCACTACTGAACCCTGTGGAGGTTGCGTCGTATAAACGCTGTCCATCTTTATTATGATACGCCACACTGTCATCTGTGATTCTGATTCTTTATTTCTCTGAAAACCAGTATATGGGGCATCAGTCTGTCAGACTCTGCTATTGATGATCTCGCCTCCGATTTCAATCGAAACTGGTTACTTGCGTTTCGGAAGCTAGGATCATATCCTTCACAAACATATCATCCTCACGATCTGTCAGCTGACAATGTTCCGCCGGAGACTGCAACGAATCTAGTAAGATTCTGGGGATAGTACTGCATGTAATAATTAAAATATATGCTGAATAAAGTCAAGGGTTATGATCGCTATTTGTAGTTGCTTTGAACGTGTTGACAGCTTTACGCCAATTTCACTGCATTTCTTGTCTCAGTCTTTTTTTCTTCTGTTGTAGGTTGCAGCAAAATCAGTTCAGGCAATCAAGAAAGATGAACTTGATATTCCCGCTGGAAACCAGACATGAAATGTAAATGGTCGTGTCAACATTGTTGCCTTATTGTCTGTACCTTTTGTTTAAGCAGCTGCACTCCAGATCAAAGTTTATTTGGCCGTTTCCGGAGGGAGCCAGGCTAAAGCTGTGGCTGGCAGCAGTGGCATGGTAAAATTGCACTCGGTAGTTCTGGGTTCGTGCTCAGTATCCGTGTTTGCTTGTTTCTTCTCTGAAGTGAACCAGTTGCATCTTCAGGTTGGAGACAGAATCTGAGTGGATCCAACCATTGGAAAAACACAGCGAACACTGAAGTTACTAACAGCGAAAAGGTGTAGACTGTTGAGCAAATGTCCGAGACTTGCGTGGCCAGGATGGATCAGCAGAACGAAAGGACAAACGGAGCGTGTGCCAGGCGGGCATCCTGCTATTTGGAGTGAATATGCACTGGCAGAGTTGAAGGACGTCTCTACCATTGTAACAAGCCGCTGGACTTGCATCACTGTGAAAATTGAATACCGTGTGTTTAGTGGAGACTGAAATATTCAAACATCTCGACCTGAGAATGCAAACGTGATCGATTCGGGACAGACATGATTACCCTCTGAATTCTATTGAAAAACCATGGGACAGTGAATGGATCTGATGTTTGCTGTACTCGTCTGGTGTTGCACAGTGACATTCACCTGGAATTTTGTTTTTGAAGTAGATGTAACTAGTGATCAATTCATTTTCATGTCTTAGTGTGTTGTTCCAGTCAGTGTCATCCAGCAAATTAAATTAAGTTATTGATGTACTCAATGTTTAATTTTTTATATTTACGTTCACTAGTTAAAATTGCCAGTTGATGACATGCTGTCTTACATTCTGGTTGAAGCATTTTGTTGAAGTATCAAAGAGAATTGATGTGGGCAGTGCGTTGGACGTCATCGATATGGACTTTAGTAAGGTGTTCGACAAGGTTCCCCATGGGAGACTGGTTGGCAAGGTTAGATCTCATGGAATACAGGGGGAACTAGCAATGTGGATATAAAACTGGCTCAAAGGTGGAAGATAGATGGTGATGGTGGAGGGTTGTTTTTCACACTGGAACCCTTTGACCAGTG
This sequence comes from Chiloscyllium plagiosum, assembly GCF_037043375.1. Classification (NCBI taxonomy): domain Eukaryota; kingdom Metazoa; phylum Chordata; class Chondrichthyes; order Orectolobiformes; family Hemiscylliidae; genus Chiloscyllium; species Chiloscyllium plagiosum. Next base: position 20,120,232 of record NW_028270186.1, on the reverse strand, counting down.
GAGTGCCACAATGATCGGTGCTGGGTCCTCGACCTTTCGTCATTTATAGAAATGATTTGGATGTGGGCATAGGTGGTAGAGTTAGTAAGTTTGCAGATGGCACCAACATTGGAGATGTAGTGGACAGCAAAGAATGGTACCCAAGATTGCAATGCGTAATTATTATAGGCCAACTGGCTGAGATGTGGAGGATGGGGTTTAATTTCGATATATATGAGGTGCTCTATTTTTGGGAAAGCAAATCTAAGGAGGACGTATACACTTAATGGTAATGTCTTAGTGAGTGTTTCTGAACAAAGAGACCTTGGGGCACAAGATTACAGTTGCTTGAAAGTGAAGTCGTCGGTAGATAGGATAGTGAAGAAGTCGTTTGGCATGCTTTCCTTTATTCGTCAGAGTTTTAAATACAAGAGTTAGGAGGTCGTGTTGTGGCTGTACAGGACGTTGGTTCGGACACTTTTGGAATATTGCGTGCAATTCTGGTCTCCTTCGTATCAGAAGGATGTCGAGAAACTTGAAAGGGTTCAGAAAAGATTTACAAAGATGTTGCCACGGTTGGACGATTTGAGCAATAGGGATAGGCTGAACAGGTTGGGGGCTGTTTCCCTGGATTGTCGGGGGCTGTGTGGTGACCATATAAAGGTTTATAAAATCATGAGGGACATGATTAGGATAAATACACAAAGTGTCTTGCCTGGGCAGGGGAGCCGAGTACTAGAGCACATAGAGTGAGAGGGGAAAGATATGAAAGAGATCTAAGGGGCACCTTTCTGTGCAGAAGGTCTTATATGTATGGAATGAGCTGCCAGAGGACGTGGTGTAGGCGAGTACGATTGCAACATTTAAAAGGCATCTGGATGGGTGTATGAATCGGAAGGGTTTGGAGGGAAATGATCCGGGTGCTTGCCGGTAGAAATAAATTGGGTTGGGATATCTGGTCGGCAGAGATGACTTCACTGAAGGGTCTGTTCCCGTGCTGTACATCTCTACGAGTCGATGACTCTAGTTGACAAGACGAGTTCATGCATTTGCACAGGAGCTTGTAGTGATTTGAATTAAGGTTTGGTGATGATAACTGATAGCGTTCAATTGTGATTGTGTACAGGACGATATAACAGCACAGTCTTAGATATCATTCACTTTTAGTTTAGGACAGCAAACCCAGGCAGCTCCATTTTTGATGACATATGGTGACAGCATTATGAATAAATCTTCTCACTTGCCATCTATTTGTTGGAACCCTGATCGCCAGCATGCTAATAAGTTTTTATAACACATACCCTATGATTTAAAAACAACTGTTTCACGACTGAGCCACAAATAACACAGATGCACAATATAACTCCATCAATATAACTAAACTGTGCTACAGATTTCAACGAATGAACATTAATAATGGAGATGTAATGGACAAAAATATCGAGAGTTTGTGATCTGGGGCAAGACTACTGTTTCAGTCCTGGCTACGCAGTATCTGTCGCTAGTTGTGGGCAGACAGGATGAACTGCAGATATCCACATATGATCCCCGGACTCAGTCTTAACATTTAGGGGAAAAATCCAGGACTGCTCACAGAAAGAGAGAATATTTACAATTCAGAAGGAGATAGTATGGCACAATGTGTGAAAAGGGACTCCAGACCCAGAATATCTGGTTGCTTTTTGTCGGTTATGGTCTCCAGATGTCTATCAAACGTTATTAACTCATTAACCACAGAGTAGAAAGCATCATCTTCGATCGTCCTCTAAAACTATTTTCCCTAATTTTTGACGTTTCCGTTAGCAGAATGTCTCGATCCTACTGACTACAGCTACACCTGTATAATAACTTAGATTTCCATTAAATGTTATCTCAGTGTCCTCGATTCCAATTTGCAGTCTTACTTCATAGGGAATGAATTGTAAAACTACCGAGAAGGGCTAGGCTAGAAGAGGAGGAGATGCACACGCACATCTCACTGTTCAACATGTGACGGTACTTCAAGATTTATGTGCCATTTCTCTTGCAGTGAGGTATTGCTACATTGGTGCCACAATGTCTACTTCAGAAGCCCTGGATAAAAAGTTTTGAGCACCAGAGTTTCCGGAGTTTTGTTTTTTAAATAAGACACAAGAATCATGATTGGTGCAGTCAGGCTCGGACAGAACGGGGATTACGTGTTGCAATTAGTTGGGATATGAATTTCGTTTTTGATCTCTCTCTCTTCCTCTCTCTCCCTCTCTCTCTCTGCCTTCGTTTCTCTCTCTCTCTATTCCTCTCTCTCTCTCCAGCTCTCTGACTTAATTTCTCCCTCTCACTCTCTCTCTATCACTTTCTCTTCCTCTCTCAACCTCTCTCTCCCCTCTCCACCCCGCCCCCCCCCCACCCCGCCGCCGTCTCTCTCTCTCTCTCTCTCTCTTTCGTTCCCTCCTGCAACAAAAAGCCTGCTTTGCTAAAGTTGTACCTACGAGAGTCTGCCATGTTGGTATAGTCAATGGTAAACAGTTAATGAATATATTATATTGTTAAGCTTTTGATACATTTATGCCATTGTTTTTATTTCCATTCAGCTGTGCTATAAGAATAAAGTATGTTTTGTCTGAAAGCCTTGTGGTGGAGCAATTGCATCAGTTCAACGCCTGATACTTGCCTTCAAATAAAAGTTAGGGTCCCAGGCTGTCACCTTGATGATTCTTAAGTGAGTTCTGGTTCATAACTAACTGGTATTCATCTTAGTGCATTGGGTAGGGTGATGGTCTAACTGGGGAGTGCAGTCAGAGGTAATTTCATTGTTGTATTATCACTAGACTACTATGTCAGCTCAGTCTGGTCTGCAGGGAGACATTGGCAGTTATATTCAGTATTCCTGTCTTGGAAGACAACGTTATGCCTCAGTATTAGTGAACAATGACAATATCTTCCATCAATGTATGGACAAGTGGAGACCGATGTATTCAACTGGGATAGGTCCCAACATCCATTTGAGACGACTACCGGCTATCTAATGAGTCTCAGTGAATTTTCCCCTCAGACTGGTGTACCTAGTTTAGGACAGTACACCATAAAAAATACACAAAATGACAATGAGAATGACTCGATTCTGCATTGGCGGTAGGTTCTTAACCATGTCAAATAATAATAATAATAATAAGCGATCCGTGTTTCTATTGTCAGCACGTTGATGTGCATACCCTTAAGAGTAGTTAAGGTCCTGCAAATCCTCGAAGCGCTATTGGTTACATTTCAAGACCCAGGCTCGAGAAAGTTTCCCATATGTTGTAGGTTAGCTGGTCTAAGTAAAAGTAAAGACAAAGGAGGGAGGCAGAAAATCAGCCATTATAGACCTGTTAGCCTGACAACGACCATGAGGGAAAAGACGAGAATCCATGATCGACGGTTTTTGAGCAGAGCACTTTGAAAAAGTGTGAAGAATCAGACGGATTCAGTACAAATTTCCAAAAGGGCAAAAACACTTGGCACATCCACTGGAGTTTTAGTTTAAGTATATAACTAATAGAGGTCCTAACGGGAAGCCATTTCTTTGAGAAGCCTTTTAATTAGTTTCCACAGAAGTAGCTGGGATGTAAAATTGAAACTCGATATCGTAAATTGACATAAGAAGAGAATGGCATGACAGAGAGGAAGTATAGTTTTTTATTAAATTCATTCACAGGTTGCGTGCATTGCTCGCAAGGCCAGGATTAATTGCCATCTCTAATTGCCAGGAGGGTAGTTAAGAGTTAACTATATCCACTGTTGGACATTCGTCAATGTAACTCACCTCAGCTGGAAAAATTCAATAGACTTCTGAGGCATGATCTGGCATTCCCAAAGACATACTGATTATTTCTAATCAAGTCATACTTATCCAAATAGATATAAACCATGCTTTTTCTTTTGACTGTGGCCTAGTTTTATGTGATGGTTACCTTTGTCTACCCAAGTCCAATACCAGCCCCTCCTCATCATGGAAGAGCAGAGTGTTTTCTCGGTGCTGTGTCTGTCCTGAGAGTGTCTGACGCAAACGGTGTAAGGGGGTCTTGGTATTTTGCATTTACGTTTGTAGTTTTAAAAGAGAGAAGGGTTGTTTTCCAAGCTGGGAGCCTGTGGCGAACATGCTGCTGGGTCCGTTGACATTTGTCATTTGTATAAAAGGATTTGGATGCAAATGCAGGAACACTGATTGCGTATATGAGATGAGCTGCCAGAGGAAATGGTGGACGTTAGTAAAATTCTAACATTCAAAACACATCTGGATGGGCACATTAATAGGAATGGTTTAGAGTGATATGGGTCAAGATCTCAGAAATCGGACTAGATAAATGTAGGAGATCTAATTGGCATGGACGAATTAAAACGAAGGGTCTGTTTCTTTACTGCACATCTCCAAACTCAATGACTCAGAATCTTTTCCATTAACCTGTTCACCAAAGTCGTAAGACTAACTGTTCTGAAATTCCCAGGGATTTCCTATTTCCTTTTTATGAACAGAGAAACAGCTTTCGCCTCCCTCAAACCACTGAGTATTACTGCCGTAAAGAGTGAGGGTGCAAAGACCATCCCTAGTGGCGCAGCAATCTCATGACTCGTTTCACGTAATTAGCTTGGAAACATCTCGTCCGGCCCTGGGAACTCATCGATCCTAATGCTACCCAGAATTTTCACGACATACAATTTCTTAATATTGAATTGTTCAAGCGTATTAACTTGTTGCACTGATTTCTCACTATGAACAAGTTCCATCTCTCTCGTGAATGCAGATGCGAAAAAATCTCATTTAGGGCCTGTCCTACCTCGTCAGACTCCAGATGCAAGTTGACTCCACGACCTAATATTGCCCCTACTCTCTCTCTCTCTGTTCATTCATTTATTTCTCACGTTAGTGTAGAACGCCTTTGACTTTTTCTCAATCCTTACCGCCAAGCCTTTTCAATGTCACCTCCGAGATCAACTCAGTCCATTTTTGAGTTGTTTCCTCAGTAACCAGTAATCTTCTAAAACTGTGCCAAATCCTTGATTCCTCAAACTTAAGTCATCGTCCTTCTTCGTCTTGGCGTGAAGCTCCTCTTCTCTTATCATCCACAGTCCCTTACGTGACAATTTCTTACCTGTCTCAGTGGGACAAGATTTACCAACACTTGCAACAAGTGCTCCTCACCCAACCTCCATATTTCTGTTGTACGTTTCCCTTTGAATGATTGTTCCCAATGCTTCTCTATATTTTCTGTCTAATAGCAGTATAACTACCCCTCCCTAATGAAATACCTTCCCACACATAATTCCTTATCCTTCTCCATGGCTGTGCTAAAGATAAGGTAGTTGTGGTCGCTGACACAGAAATGCTCTCCCGCCAAGAGTTCTGACACCTGCACTGGTTCGTTGATGCACAACAAATATAATATGGTCTCCCCGCTCTTCGGCCAATCTACATATTGTGTCAGGTGTCATTCTTGGACACATCTGATAAAATCGGCTCCAATAAGACCATTTGCATTAAGGACGTTCGAATCAATATTGGGGAAGGCAAAGTCACCTATAACAACAATCCTGTTTCCAACACCTGTTTTCCAAACACTTCTTCCGTCTCTCTGCTGCTATTGGCGGAGAGGGTGTGCTGTAGAAAACAGCCAATTATTTCACTACTCCTTTCCTGTTATTCACTTCCACCTATACTGACTCAGCAGACAAACGCGACTCAACAACCTCCTTTTCTGCAGTTGTGATGCACTTTCTCATTAACAAATCTCCTCCCCATCCTCTTTTACTAAATTCCTGTTTGTTTTCAAAAACAACTCTGAACTCTGAAATATCCAGCATCCATGCCTGCCCTTGTGAAATCCACGTCTTTGTTATATCCACAACGCCGTAGTTCTAAGTGCTGGTCCATGTTGTATGTTCATCACTCGTATTCATAAGTCACTGCATTAGACAAAACGTTAACCCACCCCTTTGCCCAATCAACGAGGTGTCCTTCCTGACAGATGTTCTGCATTCTATTTTTGCCCATTCAACAACAACTCTTTCTTCTGATCACTATTTGCATCCGCCTGCCAAGCTAGTTTAAAACCTCCCGAACTGGTCAACTATTATCCTTCTTGGACATCGGTGCCACTGTACTTTAAGTGCAACTCGTCCTTCATGTACAGATCCCACCTTCCCCAACAGCAAGCCAATGAAGGTTTTGATTTTAAAAAATAGGCAGGATTTGTTGGGAATTGTTTCCTTGGGTAATAAGAGTTTGAAAAACAAATATCTTTTTAATTGTGTGGGCAAGTTCAACACTAGGTGGCGTACTTTTAAGCTGAGAGGATAAAGCTGTATACAGTAGAACGGGGCAACGCTTTTACAAAAAGAATGGTTGTTCTGGGGGGAAATGGATGCCGCTTCAGTGACAACGTTTAAAAGACATTTCTGTGAGAAGATGAATCGGAAAGATTGAATGGAAATGCGTCAAATAAAGTCAAGTATGACTAATTTTGTTTGGCAACTTGGGCAGCATGAAGCGGTTAGACTTCCACGCTGTTTGAATCTACTCAATAATCTGGCAAGCATTGTTGTTTTCTTTACTTTGTCCCGTCAGTGTCTTTGTTTGACTGTGTGTCGTTTCTCTGTGAAAGAATGCTGAAAAGAAAACGGTTAGTTTTGATGCAGAGATAGTAATCAACTGACCACGATGAATAGTTTGTCAATTTCGAAATAGACGACTGCGACTCCTGCATCTTCTGGTTTTATTGAGAGTCTATGGAACACGCTTCCTGATAAGGTGTTTGTAACGAAGACTTTGAATGCCTGTTCAGGAACGTATACAGAGAATCCTGCATAACAAGAAATGTTTGGGTTACCGGGTTGGACGGAAGTGCATTTTTGAGATTGCAGCCAGGTCAGCCGTGAGTTAATTGAACTATGGGGCAAATTCGAGAGGCTGAACTTTCGCTTCCTGCATACGGATGAAATGGTTTATCCAATCAACACACTCAACGCCAGAATGGAAGGGCCAGATACATAGTGAACCTCAAAACAGACATCTCTCCATGACCTTTCCTATTATTCAAAGCAATGTCCATTAATATGTGAGTCCAACACCCATTACAATGCATCCTATGGCTGCAAATTACGACGATGCTCACAGCACTACCTGCCTCTGTCCAGTCCGTTTCGTTAACACCTTCTAGCTTTCATATGGGTGACACATTGCCTGTATCGCTTTATCTCGTCCCTCTCTGAAGAACAAATGTGGTGACACTCAAGAAAGTATGCAATACACATACAAGCCGATGAAAACATGGACTGAAACATTATCGAAGAGACCTTCCCCACCCTCCACCATTGTATTGGCTCTGCCAAATTATACTAAGCCCTCTACACTTTCCCCTTTTCCACGATCGTTCTGGTGCCTTGAATATTATGACACATGACAAAACATCAAGTGATATAACGACATAAAAACAGAAGCACATTAAAAATAGGAGTAGGATAGGTCATCTGGCACAGCGACTTGTTGAACCATTCAATAATATCAGTCTCATCTTTTTACGGACTCAGATTCACTTGCCCACTCCCTCGTGATAACTCTTAATTCCTTTTCTGTTAAAGAAAAACTATTTTAGCCGTCAAGGTATTTAAGGAGGTAGCCTAAACTCCACAAATTCCATAGATTCACTGTCATTTTGGTGAAGAAGTTCCATCTCAACTTGATACTACTTCTGCTCCCCTTTGTTTTGAATTTATGGCCCCGACATCTAGTTTCACCCGCCAGTGGAAATAACGTTCCTGCCTCTATCTTAGTTATTCCTCCAACATTTTGTCTCAGGTCATTTTCAAGGTTGTGAATTTTCTGCTTCAACTAGGTTCCCAGGCAGCAACTTTCATAACCCACCATATTCAGCAGGAAAATGTTTTCCTGACTCGAATTCTCGTGTCTGCCAGTTGAAAGTTATGTCTCCTTCGTACTGACGCTTCGAGTTCAAGTCGAAGCTGTTTTCCATTCAACTTGTCCATGGTCCTGATAAACTTGGCGATCTTTACCAGGTTCCCGTCCCAGAAAATTCTCTGCTCTGAAGGTATCACGATCCCAGGTAACACGCTTGCGCAAATCCGCTGTAAACCAATGCAATACAGTGCCATAATTCCTATGTTACGATGACAAGAACTGCACATAATTCTCCAGCTGTGGCCTCACCGAGGTTCTGCTCGATTCAGCTCCTTACTCGGAGAAATCCAGTCGAACATCTACAAGACATATGGAAGAAGTGTGATCGAAATCCCCCCCCCCCCCCTCAGCTGGATTAGTACAGCTCCACTAACACGCAAACAGCTCGACACTATTCAGAAGAAAGAAACCCACTTAACTGGCATCACATCCATCGACATTCCTCTCTCCCCCAGCAATTCTCAGCCACAACAGTGCATACCATTTGCATGATTCCGTTCAGAAATTCATCAAAATGACATTGAAAGCAACTTGCAATCCTATGACTTCGATCATAGGATTGCAAGTTGTAGGATAAGTGTAATGGGTGCAAATAAACTACACCTATAAGTTATCCACCAAGCCACTCATCATAGCTATCTAACGACTTTGGTTCTTCAGTGTCACTAAGTTCACTTGCAGAAACTATTCCCTAAGTTAAATTAGATTAGATTACTTTAGATTAGATTACTTACAGTGTGGAAACAGGCCCTTCGGCCCAACAAGTCCACACCGCCCCGCCGAAGCGCAACTCACCCATACCCCTACATTTACCCCTTACCTAACACTACGGGCAATTTAGCATGGCCAATTCACCTGACCTGCACATCTTTGGACTGTGGGAGGAAACCAGAGCACCCGGAGGAAACCCACGCAGACACGGGGAGAACGTGCAAACTCCACACAGTCAGTCGCCTGAGGCGGGTATTGAACCCGGGTCTCTGGCGCTGTGAGGCAGCAGTGCTAACCACTGTGCCACCGTGCTGCCCATATACAATGTGGTTGAACTACCCAGTTCTCATTCACTTATTCCCATGTGGATCTCAAACTGATCTCGATGCTAACTGCTGCTCATCTGCAAATGCCACTCTGCTCCAGCTGACCGATCCATACGTGCTTTAACACCACAAAGTCGAGCATTCCCCTCGATCTAAGACTGACGGTAAAGTAATCGTCATCGTAACATTAAACCTAACTGCTCATCGAACATTGACAAAATTGACAGAATGTCGGGGATATGTCAGAGATATGTGATGAAGTTGTTCTCGGCACATGGTAATGGAACACATCTCATACGTTTATTTCAAGTTTTTGAGAGGAAGATGATGGGGAAAGCAGATTCTGCTGTTTGCAGAAATTTGACAGTGAAGAAATCTATTGCAGTTATGCTAAATGAATAAGAAGTTTGAGCAAGGATACAGAAATTATCGTGAATCTGGAATATTCTGAAGATTGTTGTTCAGGCAAAAGTGTTGTATCTTTTATCTGATGTTCGAATTACGTACATTTCGAAAAGTTTTTTTCCGATTCATCGGCCAGTTCATGTTTTATCTCTCTCTCTCTCTCTCTCTATCTTTCTCTCGCTCTTTCTCTCTCTCTCCCCTCTCCCTCTCCCTCTCTCGCTCTTGCCCTCTCCCATAGACAATTTCTTCTGTTATATTTTTCAAAGAACATTGCCAGTATCTTCTGCAAAAAAACCGAGCGACGGAGCTCCATGGCAAACAACTCAAAAGCAAAAATATTGAGCAACGAAGGTAGATGCCACTATCAGAACAGACTTCTGGTTGAAAAAACTGAAGACTTCTCCAATTAAAAGTAAGGGCTTGGTTAGCGCTGTAGAACATCGTAACCTAGGGCTTCAGGAACACAATTCTTTGAAGTTCACATCATATACAGACAGTCTGGCTAAAAAGGTGAGCCGGGACCATATGTTTAGTTTACACTGGACGTTCTTTGGGCATCTCCTGGAGTAATGTGACCAGTTATGATCGCCGTGTTGTGGAAAAGACATGATTAAGAGTTAGAGGGTTCAGAAAAGGTTTTCCAGAATGTTGCCGGGAATGAAGTGTGTGCGTTAGAAGGAGAGGCTGGTTCTATTTTCATCGCAACGTAGGAGGTTCAGGGCTGACCTGACAGTGATTTATAAAATCATGACGAGCATAATTTATGCGAATTGCAGGTGTTATTCCTTAAGGTGAGGGTTTTCAAGACATTGGACCATAATTAGAAGGTGAGAGGAGAAAGGTTTCAAAAAAAATCACGAAGGAATTTTGCTTTTAAACAGAGAGCAATTTGTGGGTGGAAAGAACTTCCAGAGGACGTGCTTAATACGCATACGGTGATAACTTTTAAAATCCATTCAGTTACGTGCATGAATTAGAGATGTTTGGAGGAATATTGGTCAACTGTGGGCAGGTGGTACGAGTTGAGTTTGGGATTATGGTCGGACTGGATTATTTGGACTAAAGATGCGGTTTCCGCAATGTATAACTCTGTGATCCACTTACTCTATGACTCCATCAGCACTGCCAACGGTTGATGTCACAGCAGCATTGGTCAGGAAGTGGAATGTTCCACGTTCCACCAGTGACTGTAAATTACTGTCAAGATTGGTGAGTCGTGAACTGTTCTGAAGCTAGGTACTTGGGTAGGTTAAAACAACTTCATTTCACTGTTGAATGGAGTATCCTCCGCGATCGATTTATGCCAGTGTGGTGAACAAAATTCTGACGATTACCAGCAATGTTATATTGCACATTTCTTCGAGCTGAGCCATCTATTACTCCGAAATCAGGCCGGATATGTATTGACGTATAAGTAAAATTACTCGATTAGGATGAAATTGTAACTGATTGTGATTACATGATTCCAATGATGCAGTATTTAAAGCACAGAACTTGGCATTTGGGACAACTATATCTGACAACATTAAAGCTCCACACAGCCCTCTGTCTATTACACATCTTCTTGGGCACATATAAATGCATGAACACATACTGACATTTCCGATTCGCTCAGAAAGAATGCTCACCTTCTCTTAACAATTTTGCTTGAATGTTCATTCTCCACAACATTAATATTTTGACATCCTCGGAGCAAATGGTACCTGCCTTTGAGTTGCTTCTAGTGTGTAATTGCTATGGGCTGCTATTGCTGAAAGTGGAATTGCAAATCCTATCGAAGGAAGAATCAGCAGCTTCAGGAAGAGCTCTCCTTTATCATGAATGTTGCACCTTCCGTTCTTTGGCATTACCTGAACTGCAATTGGTCTGAAAGAAACACGTAGTTTATAATCTGACTGTGCATTTGTTCCTCGTTCAAAATCTTACTTGTCCACTTTCCTGCTTCTTGCGTAGTGTTGGGTCAATTAAAATTATTGATCCTCTAACTGTTATATTTTGACGTGTTTGTGTTGACGAAATCGAACACTTACCACTTAGGTTCCATGAAAGAAAATGTTCGTCTGTATTGATCATTGCTTTTTGCCTTTTCTCTCTCTTACAGTCAATTTAGTGACGGTTGGAATTCTACTTCGGGGTAACTGTGGACTCTCATCCTGCAGCAGACGCTATCTGCTGGCCATCAATGGTGGATCTATTGGTCGTTATCATTGAGATCATACTCGAAAGAATCAAACATGATTTTTTTCCCACCATCATTCTTGACATTACCCCTGTGTGTAGTGTTCACTATGCTTTGTGCCGTCTACTCATAGACTGTTCTGTCTGGTTCACCATCGCTTTCACCTTTGATCGATATGTCATCATTTGGTGTGAGAAACTGAAAACCAAATACTGCACTCAAAAATCCACAACTGTCGTTCTTGCAACAATCAGCTGTCTGCTTTTTCTAAAAAATATTCCTACCTACTTCAGGTTTGAACCTTATGAGATCATTGACAATGTACCATGGTACTGTATGAATTCACGTGCATATTATTATGACCCTGTGTGAAAAAGTTTTAACGACTTTGAAAAGATTCTAACACCAATATTCCCTTTCGGTTTAATACTGTTCCTCAACGCCCTGACAGTCAAACATATTTTAGTGGCCAGTCAAGTCCGGAAAGGTCTGAAGGGTCAGACTAAGGGAGAAAATTCCAGTGACCCAGAGATGGACAGTAGAAGGCAGTGTATAATTTTACTTTTCGTCATTTCTGGTAGCTTCATATTTTTGTGGCTGCTATACATTTTATGTTATTTTGATATTGACGCCCCTTTAGATAGTGATGGGGAACATACATTCAAAAGAGTTGCATACATGCTGCGAAATTTGAATTGCTGTGCGAACACCATTTTCTATGCAGCATCCTTGTCCAAGTTCAGAGAGAAGCTCAAGAACCCGTCGGAAGCTATTTTTGCTTGAAATATTCAACCCAGCAACAATCAAAGCAACGGAGTCAGCATCAATCAGTGTGGAGAAGTCGTAAGAAGAAAATATTATGAGATGTATGAGCGACTTTATCAATTGGGAACAGAAAGTTGAATAATCTGAGGAATACTGACAGCTGTTGTCAGATGCCAAATAGAAAATGGCGAAGGAGGCGAAATGACCCTGGGATGACCTGAAGTGAATGAAAAGAAGGAAGCAGTCACTTGAAAGTGTTTCACAACAACAGAAAAAAGGGAAAACACAGAGTCCACGGAGGAAATAAAAAGACAAGAATTAGCAGCAGAAGGAGTGCGTTTATATTTCTGAGTCCGCTCGACCATTCAAACAGATCAGGGCTCATTATCTGCATCAATATCAGTTTCTTACACCACATCGACTCCTGTTGTTGTTCAACTGAGAAGTTGAACTCTCCTCGTAGTGAGGTGAGATTATCAGCTGAGAGCTGTAATTTACAAATAGAACATAGAACATAGAACATAGAAGAATACAGCGCAGTACAGGCCCTTCGGCCCTCGATGTTGCGCCGATCCAAGCCCACCTAACCTACATTAGCCCACTATCCTCCATATGCCTATCCAATGCCCGCTTAAATGCCCATAACGGGGGAGAGTCCACCACTGCTACTGGCAGGGCATTCCATGAACTCACCAGTCGCTGAGTAAAGAACCTATCCCTAACATCTGTCCTATACCTACGCCCCCCCTTAATTTAAAGCTATGCCCCCTTGTAATAGCTGACTCCATACGTGGAAATGTTGTCAGATATGCCGAAGAAGAGTCATCAAAGCAGCTAACGTTCGTTTGACCAGATATAAAAACGGCAGAAGGGCAATCGAATTTCGTCCCGCAGGAGAGATAATGAAGCTGATCGCAGTTTCTCCTCCATTAGGTCTCAGCTCCTCACATCCGCTTAGGCAAAGCAATGACACCATAAGAAAAGAAAATACTTTGCATATGGCAAGTCTTCATGTGTAATTACTCTATATATTCTAACGAAATTCACAATGAGAAACAAGTTTTCGTGCATTTCTGGTCGAGTCACTGCTGTCACCCCTCCACCAGAGTCAACCTCTGGGATTTCGTGTGGAAAAGGACCGTGGTAGAACTTTTGTACAACCATCAGAGTTGGGAAGTGAAATAATAGGCCATCACACAAATGGGGGAATGGTACACTTCCCTGTTCATGGTAAGCATCTGTGTAAATGCTTTCAGAATATACAATTTGCAGAAAGCTCTTTTTCGAGCCTCAAGCGAATTGAAGGATTTCACTCAGACGAGTCTTCTCCATTTTCATGACTTGCTGAGTCTGCCCCGATATCAGGCTCGTTGCTGAAAACTTCATCGATTACATTGCATCCTCAGACTGGATTACACTACTGCTTGAACTCACAGATTCCACGCTGTATTAACTGGACAATAGCGAAATATATGTTTTCTGTTCTCCAACTGTCACGACCTCCCAATCATCAATCCTTCCCGTCTCCTTGCTGCCCACACTCAGACCACCTATTAACTATCATCCTGAATTACATAAGCTTACCCTTGTATATCAATCTCAGCATGGCCTCTTCCTATCCAAACATAGCAACTGCTAATTCTCTATTAATGGATTTATGTTGATTGCTTCCTGCAGCCACTTTGTTTCTCCTTACTTCTATAATACACTTGAGTCTTGGAAGTCCCAAAGCTCTCTTGTCGCGATCAGATCTCCATCATTATAAACGGCTGCAGCCTTCCATTCGCTGCAAAGCACTTCAAAACTGTTATGCTACCTGTCTTTAAAATGGTCCTGCCTCTAATGTTCTCCATAACAGCGTGTTATCTATGCCAATCTCCAGCTTTGACAACATCTACAATTTAGTAAAGCGCCACCAGCACAAGCATTTTGATCTCGCTTCATGCAACGAGTGCCTGCAGCATGCACAGTCTCAGTGACACCATGCAGACATCACAACGCTTCCCATGTGTTTCACAGTTTCCATCCCTCCGGCAAAAAAAAGCAATCTCCGCTGCTTCCTTCGTCATTCTTACCTATGAAACTCCTCTACCTGCTAATTTCGCCATATTTCTGGAACCTCTTCCAGAAAGAAAGTGTTCATTGCTGCTACACCTGTACATGAAAGTAACACTCTGTATTTCCTCCAGTTATTCTCCAGTTACTGCCATCTAATATCTATTATCGTCTCAAGTACCAACATATGTGACTATCGCTGCAGCTTCCAACATCCCCCACATACCTTCCCATTTTTTCTAAGCTACGCCAATCACTCCTACCCTCTCAACATTTTATCAACCCTGACATGCTACAACCGACTACATATCTGCAAATCTCTCAAATTCATCTCACCGAATTTGCATTCGTGATGCATTCGGGCCTTTCCAAAAGCCCCGCCCTGTGCATACATTCAAACCAATGTCCATTAATCTGTGAGTGCAACACACCTTATAATGCATCCCATCGCTGCAAATTCTGCCTATGCCCCCTGCACTATCTATCTTTGTCGGGTGCGTTTCGTTAAAACCTTCCAAACGCAAAAACATGCCCATGGCTGTGACCACCTTCAGACCGAATAGATCTCCGTATCTTTGTACATTACTTCGTCCACTACAAATGCGAAGTGTGTTTCTACCTGTCTCATTCATATATGTGTCAACATTTGCACTGCAGAATTTATCGAATGCTGCGATTTTGCAGGGTGGTTTATTTTGATGATCACTGCAGGTCACTCATCCTAAACACTTTCTGGCGATTTTGACTGGAGTTCACACTTCTCAAACTTCATTTACTGTGATGCTGCCTGCATGCCACTCTGCCTGGCCTAATTTCCAGTAACGCACGTTGCAAGCCATTCTTCCATTCTTCCCAGCCAGACCTTATGCAACAGTTTTCAGAGACTTTCGAGAAAGAACTCATTTTCTCGTGACATGGAGACTCCACCACAGCCAAATGAGAAACGTTGTGAAATATCCTCACATCCCTGACTGCCCTTGGGAAGAAGACCTGCAAGACAGCCGAGTGGTCTGAAGCCAAGGAAACCGAAAAACTGCAAACTTTGAAGCCAACCATGTCGCTGCAGCTAAGTACAAGCCGTCAGCTCACTTGAAGTAATTCCAGACTCACAGGGCTGTCAAGTAGAAGGTTCAGCAGGCTTCCAGGTGTTGCACTGTCATTTACAGGCCACAGCTAAGCGAGTAAAGTTAGGCAGACACTTTAATGGGAAACATGAGGAGAATGTGCAAAGGCATCAAGAAGACACTAGGACCAGCTATGAGGAAAACAGGACCGCCTAATCCTCTAATGACGAAGTAATAAAAGGCCAGCAGATGGAGAGGTGGAATGAATACTACTCTGATCTCGATGCCAGAGATTATACCATGCCTGCTCCAGTATTTGATGCCATCAAGTCCTTATATAGTCATATAGTCATAGAGATTTACAGCACGGAAGTAAACCCTTCGGTCCAACACGTCCATGCCGAATAGATATCCTGACACAATTTAGTCCCACCTCCCAGCACCTGACCCTTATCCCTCCAAACCCTTTCTATTCATCAACCTATCCAGATGCCTCTTAAATGTAGCAATCGTACTAGCCTCCACCACTTCCTCTGACAGCTCATTCCATACACGTATAACCCTCTGAATGAAAAAGTTGCACCTTTGGTCTCTTTTATGTCTTTCCCCTCTCACACTAAAACTATGCCCTGTGGCTCTGGACATTCCTCTCCACGGAAAAGACTTTGACTATTTATTCTATCTATGCCCCTCATGATTTTGTAAACCTCTATAAAGTCTCCCCTCAACCTCTGACATTCCAGGGAAAACAGCCCCAGCCTTTTCAACCTCACCCTATAGCTCAAATCCTCCAACCCTGGCAACATCCTCGTAAACCTTTTGGAACACTTTCAAATTTCACAATCCTTTCAGATAGGAAGGAGACCAGAATTGCACGAAATATTCCACCAACGGCCGCTCCCATCTTCTGTGCAGCCGCAAAATGACCTCCCAACTCCTGTAGTCAATTCTCTGACCAATAAAAGGATAGCATATCAAACGCATTCTTCACTATCCAATCTACCTGTGACTCCACTTTCAAGGAGCTGTGAACCTGCATTCCAAGGTCTCTTTGTTCAGCAACACTCCCAAATACCTTACCATTAAGTGTATAAGTCCTGCTAGGTTTTGGTTTCCAAAATGCAACACAATATTTATCTAAATTAAACTTCATCTGCCAAGGTCGGTGGATGCGACGTCAACAACTACAGAGACATCTCTCTCCTCAAAACTGTCGGCAAAGCCTTTGATCGAGCCATCTTGACTCGCCTGCAGAAACTGGCAGAATGTTGACGACCCAGAGGCACATTGCGACGTCCGAGCTGAAAGGTCAATAGAAGACATGAACTTTTCCCTTCCCAAATACAGGAAAAGGGCAGAGAACAGCAAAAGCCCTTGTACGTCACTTTCTCGAACCTCAACAATGTGTTAAACCCGGTCAGCAGAAAGGACTTTTTTTTAAAGAAAGGACCTCCAGAATATCAGCTACCCCCACGAGACTGCTGAGTATGACAGCATCCTTCCACGCTATCATGAAGGAGACCATGCAATCCAATGACAGCTCTTCTGAGGCTTTCAGCATCCACAGCGGCATCAAACAAGGCTGTATTCTTGCTCCCACACACTTCAGGATTTTTTTTGCAGTTCTCCTGAAACATGTATTTGGCACCACAACGGAGGGGATTCAGCAAGGCACCAGATCAGTCGGCAGGTTCTTCAAACTGGACTGCCTCAGAGTCAAGGCAAAACATATGTCCGTCAATCATCAGGGGCATGCCGTTTGCCGATGATGTTGCTGTTGCAACATACAAACATCAGCAACTCCAGTTACTGATAGATCGCCTCTCCCATGCGTGCAAGAATTTTGGGCTGACTATCAGTCTGAAGAAGACGAGTGTCCTGGGACAGGACACAGGGGGACCGCAAGTCATCAACTTCGATGTCCCTGAACTCAATGTCATCCATCAGTTTATGTATCCTGGCTGTACCATCGTGAAAACATAAGCACACTGCTGTGTGGCACTAAAACTTGGATTACATATTGCAGACAGGAGAGAAGACTGAACACCTTCCTTTAGAGGAGTATCCGCCTCATCCTGGATGTGGAGGCATTGGAACGGGTGCAGAGGAGGTTTACCAGGATGTTGCCTGGTATGGAAGGAAAATCGTATGAGGAAAGACTGAGGCACTTGGGGCTGTTTTCACTAGAGAAAAGAAGGTTTAGGGGTGACTTGATTGAGGTGTACAAGATGATTAGGGGGTTAGATAGGGTCGACAGTATGAACCTTTTCCCGCGTATTGAGTCGGGTATTACAAGGGGGCATAGCTTTAAATTAAGGGGGGGGTAGATATAGGACTGATGTTAGGGGTAGGTTCTTCACTCAGCGAGTCGTTAGTTCATGGAATGCCCTGCCAGTAACAGTGGTGGACTCTCCCTCTTTATGGGCATTTAAGAGGGCATTGGATAGGTATATGGAGGATAGTGGGTTAGTGTAGTTTAGGTGGGCTTGGATCGGCGCAACATCGAGGGCCCAAGGGCCTGTACTGCGCTGTATTCTTCTATGTTCTATGTTCTATGTTCTATGTCCTGGCAAGAAAGAGTATGCAACACCACTGCCCTATCTCGCATTGGCCTTCGCAGCATCTGCACTCTGCACAAGCAGCAGAAACTAAACTGGCGGGGCCACTTCCACAATTGGAAGATAGCCACATCCCAATGGATATCCTTTATGGAGAGCTTCCATCCGGGAAGTTATCCACTGGACGTCCCAATCAGGGCTTCAATGACATCTATATGAGCGATATGAAATCGGTATGTCGTCCTTGGAAGAGACATGCATCTGATTGCACGAGATGGAGAAGCACCCTGACTCAACACTTCGAAACAGGGGCAAAGAAGCTGATGAGCACTGCAGCAGACATGCTGAGTGCAGACATTCTAGCAGATCAACGATCGCATACAGATGTGACCTCTACGACTGGTCTGTCTCTACAGCACTGATCTCTTCAGTCATAAGCGACTTTGCTTCAATGAAACAGAACGCTAATGCAATGCAGATGCAACACATGGTCAGCCGTAACAGAAAGCGTCCCCACATGCCCTTCTTCCTAGGTTACCTTATTGTGATTCTGATCGTGGGCCCAACTTTTCAGGCTATTTTACTCTGATTCTGCCAGTCTGTCACTTCTTCCAGGTTGCTTCTCTGCAATGCTCACTGCAGTCAACTCTTACTTGTCTGCTTTCTGAAGATGCTCGCTCTAGGCGACACGTTGTAAATTATTTCACCACGGTGCTAACTGTGGTACACTTCTCCAAGACTGTTACTCTTCCTCGACGGTTCACTGTGATGGTCACTGAAGGCCACTCATGCTAGATTGCTTCACTGCATTACTGACGTGATGCCAATCTGCATCACTGCAATATTGATTGCAGGCCTCTCTTTGCTGCCTGATCTACTATGATGCTGACAGCAGGTCACTCTTCCGGACTGTTTCTCTGAGTTATTCACTGCAGACTTTTCTTCCTTGACTTCATCATTATAATGAGGAGAAAGTGAGGTCTGCAGATGCTGGAGATCAGAGCTGAAAATGTGTTGCTGAAACAGCGCAGCAGGTCAGGCAGCATCCAGGGAACAGGAAAATCGACGTTTCGGGCATAAGCCCTTCCTGAAGAAGGGCTTATGCCCGAGACGTCGATTCTCCTGTTCCCTGGATGCTGCCTGACCTGCTGCGCTGTTCCAGCAACACATTTTCAGCTTCATCATTGTAATGTTGACTCACGCTAATCATGGTGGGTGGTTTCATTTTGATGACTGCTGTAGTCCATTTCACTCAGCCATTTTCTCTATAGTTTGAATTCAGGTCGCTCATCCCTGTCAGACTCATTATGATAGAAAAAACTGCAGTCCACTTTTTCAAGGTGTTTTCATTGTGATTTGCACTGAGACCAGTTACCCCAGTTTGATTCAATGTGATGTTGATTGCTGTCCACCTCTCCCAGACACATTCACTGAGTTATTATCTGCAAGTCACTCTTCCCGGACTGCTCCACTGAAATCCGAAAATCATACTCTGTGACACTGAGTTGCAGACTGCAGATTCCATTCCCAGTCTGCTCCACCACCATGTTGACTGCAGACCACTGTTCCCAAAATACTTCACTGAAATTGTGTCCTCAGGCCGATATTCCCAGTCTCCCTTTCCTGTATTGCAAACTTCAATCGCTCCTCCCAGATCTCTTCCCTTGATTGCTCACTGCAGACTACACCTCCCATTCTGCTTCATTATCATTTTGCCTGAAGTCCAAAGTCCCTCACGATTGCTTTGACTGTGGGCCATGCCTTGCAGAATTTTACACAGTAATGTTCATTGCAAGTCGTTCTCACAATCTACCTTCACTGAAGTTTTGACTACAGAACCACCTATCACATTTTTATCGACGATGAACTCGACAGGCTGTTCTTACCAATCATTTTTACTGCAGTCTTGACTGATCGCCATTCTTAACAGACTATTTTACTGCATTTGTCCATGCACGACACACACCACAGTCTGCATCACTGTTCTGCTAACTTCACGTGACCCGTCTCAGACTGTTGCAGTACCACATCGACCTCAGGAATCCTCTTCTTAGACTGTCACTGCGATGCACACTGCCAGACACTTTTTATGGCCTGCTTCACTGAGATACTAACTTCAAATCACTTTTCACAGACATTCTACGTGTTTCTCACGGCAGGTCACTCTTTAAAGACGGCTTCATTATGACACCCACTGGCAGTGATTCTTCCTAAATTACATCACTACAATGCTGTCGACAGGCCAATCTCCTTCAATACCATACTAAATCCAGTCAACCCTTTGCAGACTATTTTACCGTGACGTACACTGCAGGTCAATTTTCCAGGTCTCATTTATTGCGTTGCTCACGGTTGGCTACCATTTACAAACATTTTCCCTGTGATGATAACTGCAGGCCACCTCTCACACACTGATTTACTACAACGCTGATTTCAGGCCATATTTCAGGCTGTTTTACGTCCATATTCTTTTGAAGCAAATCTCACTCGCATAGTGCACTACGAAACTCACGACCAGATATTGATCCCATTCTGCTGTCCGATGATGCTGACTGTAGCCCATTCTTCCAGGACTTATTCACTGTCCGACTGACAGCATGTGTTTCTTGCTGGATTATTTCATTGCGACGTTCAGGGCAGGGAACTTATCCAGAGTTCTTCACTGAGATGCTAAATTTAAGTCACTCTTGCCCGACTGTTTTCATACAATGTAAACGTCAGGTACAGCTCATGGACTGTTTCACTCAATAGCTGGATGATAACAATTCTTTGTGGATTTTACCAATGTATTAAACACTGCATGGCATTGTCCATAGGATTTTGCATTGAGTTTGAACTGCACGCCACTCTGTCCAGGTTGCTTCACTATGCTGCTCACAGCAAGGTCTCCTCCAAACCTCTGTCACCGCAACGCTGACTGCATACCAAACTTTCCAGAGTGCTTCACTGAGTTTATCAATGAAGATCACGCTTTGCAGTCCGTCTCTGTGGCTGACCAGGCTCAATCTTTCGAAACTATGTGATCATGACCGTGCCAAGAGTGATTTGTTCTGGACAAATATCCGTGCTTTATGTGTCTCGTAAGTGTTTGATGGGGACATTGTAGAGTGCGTTTTGCGTCTGCTTCCACTTATGTTTTCAACCTAGTCTCATAAATATTTGTTGTGAACAATGCAGATGGAGAGTTACAATGCATTTAACCCCGGGAGAATTGCCAACTGTGTCACTTCTCATACTTGTGACGCATGTTTGATGTTTGTGTAACCTTGGAGGAAGTATACCTGCTCTCTATTCAGATATCATTTTTCTCTTTTTATGATTGCTGAATGGTTCACTTGTGTTATAGGGAAAAAAAACGTGAGTGAGGACTGTCCTATATTTGGAGCAGGGCGAGACCACTGCCATTGTTGAGTATATGAACACTGGTCCAGCAACACATCAGAGGTGAGGAGAGTGTTTCAATATGTGAAGAATAATAGGCAAGGTAGATGAACTAAGACTTTTTGTCAGTGTTGGGATCTTTTTTGTTGAACGAGTTGCAAGACTGGCAGCTGAAAGGCGTTCGAGGGATGAAGGGAGTGGGGGATTTGCGTTACTGGTAAAGCAACATCTCATAGCTGTATTGGAGGAGGATACAACAGACGACCTGTGCATAAGGCAATCTGCTTTGAACTCAGAAGTAGGAAAGGTGAAATCAGAATCTTTGTAGCACATAAAAGACCTCCCAACTGACAGTGCAATGTGGAAAAAAATTGTAGACAGATTTTCAAAAGATTTAATAATAGCAAGGTTTATGCAAAGGTTTATGTTAACTTCCCCGAGATTGACTGAAACTCATTACATGCTCGGAGTTTGGATGGGACTGGATTTTTTAATGACCAATCAGGAGAGTTTCTAGACACAACATGTAAACAGTTGAAACAGGGAAGTGATTCTCCTTGGCCTAGATACGAGGAATGAGCGCAGCTAGATGAATGAAGTTTCAAGATTGGAGTATTTAGAGAGTAGTGACCGTAATACCACGAGTTTTAAAATGTTCGTACATCGGGACAACAGAAGACTCCCAATGAAATTGTCAAATTGGACGAAGGTGAATTATACCAATATTGGGCAGGAACTGGTGAATTGGTGATAGGAGACAGCTGTTTGAGGGTAAACCAACATCGGACATGTCGGAATAGTTGAAACGGCTTTTGATATGAGTTCAGGTGCAGAATGTTCCTGTGAGATTGAATGATAGATATGGCTAGGTACCTGAAACGTAGATCAGTAGGGGTGTTGTAACCTTTGTCAGAAAGAAGAAAAAGAAGCACACATAACGTATAGGAGGATAGAGAGTACCAAAGCCTTGAAGTAGGTAAGGAAAGAAGGAATTAACTTTAACAAGGAAATAGAAAGGCTAAAAGAAGTCAGGAAAAATCATTAGAAAGTAGGTTTAGGTAGAATGCCAAGTATTTTTACCAAAATGAAGGAATTGGTAGAAGATGATCTCAGCTAAGAGAATGAAGAGTTTTTAAGCCAAGTTGCGAAAGGAAAGGAAGATGTATTATGCGCCATAAAATGTATAAAGGTAATTAATTCCTTAGGCACTGATTGAACTACACCAGAATAGTGAGGGAGACAGGTGAAGTAACTGCTGAAGACCTAAAATCTATCTTTCTCTCTCCATGGGCACAGGAAATGTATCAGCGGAATGAAGAGTATTCAATGCTCTCCCATTCTTTAAAAAGGGTAGTAGGGATTATCCTAGAAATTAAAGACTTGTGAGTGTAATATTGGTTGTAGGGAAACGTTTGGGAAGACATTTTTCAGGACAGGTTTGACACACAATTAGAAGCAAATGGAATTATTCGCAATTGACAGCATGGTTCAGTGCGAGGGAGCCCACGCCTCACTAAATTGATCGAGTTTTACTGAGGAAGTGACATAGATGATCGATCAGGGAAAACCTGACATGGGCATCAGCAAACGTTTGACAAAATTATTCGTGGCAGACCAGTAAATAAGGGAAGTCACTTGGTATCAAGAGTGAGCTGGCAAGATTGATGCCAAAGGGAAAGTGAGGACTGCAGATGCTGGAGATCAGAGCTGAAAATGTGTTGCTGGAAAAGCGCAGCAGGTCAGGCAGCATCCAAGGAGCTGGAGAATCGACGTTTCGGGCATTCCTGAAGATGGATGCAGAGCCAACGTAGTCACATCAGGCAAATAGAAGAATGCCTTCCAGAATGGAGGGCTGAGACTAATGTTGATCCCCTGGGATCATGGCTGGGACCTCGGCTTTCATGATCAATATAACTGGAGAAAAATGTACCTGTTATGATTAGTAAGTTTGGAACGATAAAGTATTGGTGGAATCATTATTATTGTGCAGGATTTTCAAAGGATACAGCAGGATATAGATAATTGGAGGGCACGGGTAGAAATATGACAGGTAGTGTTTAATCCGGACGAATGTGAGGTGATGCATTTTGGAAGGTCAAGTACTAATGAAAATTAAAACATGCATGGCAGAACCTCAAGGCTTGTTTACATGCAGAGTATTCCAGAACAAGTCAGATGCCTTCGAAATATTTTAGGAAGCAAGCCTAGACCTTAACTTTTTTCTTAATTTAACGGCAGATGTAAAGTGGAAAAGCCAGGCTTGATGTAAGTCGTCAAACCACTCGGCTTTCAGCAAAATGCAGTTTATTCAAATGCTCAAGTTGAAACATGAAATAAACTGATCTTAGAGTTCCTTAGCTATGGGAAACTTAACGGATTCGATCCAGCAAATTAGTTCAGGAGCTGTTCCACTCGACCAACATCCCACAAACACACCACTTGGCAAAAAGCTAAACTTAAACAAAAGCTGTTATAGGAAGGACAAAATCACTTCCAAAGAGATTTCTGAGTGATAAGTCAGTCAAGTGTCTTCTGCTGAAGCCTGAAGTTATTTCTGAACTGTAGCAGCTTCTGACTGTCAGAAGCTATAAAGAACCTAAGCTGGGAGAACAGTTCACTCTCCTGCCATTGTTAACTTCGTCTCTGTCTCGACCCAACATATCTTTGTCTTTACGATCGCTGTTGCAAACTTCCCAAGGATTTAAAGTTGTTAAAGTGATGCAATCGTCAGAAGAGGATGTGGGTGTGCAGCTCCACAGATCACTGAGGTGCCAGTATAGATAGGTAAGATAGTAAAAAAGGCCGATGGCATGCTTGCCTTCATTGGAAGAGGCATTGAGTATAATGTTAGTCTACATTTGCTGCAGCGCTGTACAACTTCAATTAGGCCACACTTGGGATATTGTGTACAGTTCAGTTCATCACACGACCAGAAGAATGTTGATGATTTGGAGAGGGGGTAGCGAAAGTTTACTACGATGTTGCCTTCTATGGAGGATTTTAACTGTGAAGAATGGTTGGATAGACTTTTTTGCTGGAATGCAGGAGGTTGAGAGGCGACATGGTAGAATCATGAAAGATTGTGATTGGCATGTATACAGCGGAACCTATGGGGCGTTTTTCCAAGGACGCACGATGCAATTATTAGGGAACATAGGATCAAGCTGAGTTGGGTACGGGAAGTTTAAAAGAGATGTGCGAGGCAAGATTTCGCAAAGGGTGGTGACTTTCTGGAAGACGCTGCCAGAGAAGGTGCTGGATGCAAACACGACAGCAACATTAAAGAAGCACCCGAAACAAAAACATGATAGGAAGGGAATACTGATTTATGGATCCTGTAAGTGAAGACAGTTTTAGCATTAAAGTGCAAAACGTGTCAACGCAGGCTTGGAGGGATGAACGGTCTACTCCTATAGGACAGCATAAGGTCAGATATACATTAAAGCACACTGTCCACCATCCCCATCAGGTAAACCCAAGACTGGAACAACATGGGTTTTAATACAGAGTAGAAATGCCTCTATAATGTTCCCATCTAACAAACACAGGGCAGGGATAGGAGGGGGTGACAGGCAGAGGAAAGTTCTCTCTGTCCTGTCCCTCATTTATCACTTCAATTACTGGAAGAGAATGGATCTACGTACAGAGTGAAATTGTCTCGACACAGTCATCATCAAACTCACCGAGAACAGGGAGAGAACAGGGTTTGATGCTGTACAAACAGTGCTCTGCACTCCCCTCAGTAAACACCCTCAGGATTCGTACAGGACCTGGTTAGATACAAAGAAGAGCACCTTTTGCAAGTTCCCTATCAAACAGTTCCAGGGACAGGGACAGCATGGCGTGAGCCATTTTTCAACTGCCTGCATCAAACATTCCAATGAAAGGGACAGCACACACCAATTTAAGACTGAGAAGAGGATTAATTTCTTTCTTCACACAGTCTGAGTTCTTTTCCGTTCTTTCCGACAGAGACTTTTCGAATGTTTAAAGCTGAGATGGATTCTTGATCCAGTCGGGGAATCCAGTGTTTTGGAGAAAGTGCAGGAAAGTGCATTGTTTAGGGAATTGACTGGAATTCAGAAGAACGCAAAGAGATCTGGTTGAAAATAATGCAACTGCAACAGATCTGTACAGAGCAGGTACAAGGAGGTTATTTTTCGTGTTCGGATGCGTCTGTCCATGCTCCCGTTCTGCATTGAACTAATCACGTATATGCACACTTCTTCTACGTCTGGTTTATGAATAAATAAAAGTCCTTACAAATTTATCAGTCGGCTCCCACCTGACGGAAGGGTCACCAAGACAAAAAGAAAGAAACAGGAAACAGATATTTCAAGAGAGAAAGGTTTCAGCTGATGTTCCTGGATGTTCTATCTCAGGCGAGGCTGTCGCCATTCCTACAGAGAGCTGCAAACAATTAATTCAAAGTGTACAATTCGAGGATAATCTTCCTAGGAAAACAAATGGGATTTTTCTGTTTGTCATAACAGCAAGATGGACGCATAATATTCTCCGATGAAATACTTGCTGTTTTTAAATGTTATCAGTTCTGATAGATGCCAGCTTTCAGAATAGAATAAACCTGATTCTACGTGAAATATGTGTGTCAGATCGTGAGAAAAGCTTCACATTTACAATTCAGAGGCTGGCTTGGTATATCTTTTTTTCTATATGTTCCTATCACTCTGACTGAATTCTGGAATGTGATCGAGATACACCTGAATCGTTTGATTTACTCGGAGTAGTGACTTTCAATGGAAATTAAAAATTAAAAGAAAATAACCTGGATGGAATTGTGCTAAGCACAAACCACTAAACAATCAGAGGGAAAATGAGAAACAATATGTTGCAAAAACTCGGATATATGAAGGAAGACTAAGGTTGTAACTAATGTTATGCTTTAATTTTTCAAACATTGACTGGAACTCCCGTGGTGTTAAAGGTTTGCATGGTGCAAACTTTGCTAAATGTCTTCAAGAAAACTCTATTTATCAAAACACAAATTTTACGAGCAGAGGAGCATAACTTCATCTTCTCTTGTGTAATAGGACAGGACAACAAAATGAAATGATCGAACGGGGCGCACATTGGTTCTAATTTTAACGGTCAATGATAAGAACTTCCAAACTCTGATTCGAGGAGACTGTTCGCAAATAAAGGGACGTCTGGTAAGCGGAAGGCTTTTAAACGAGCGGTAATGAGTGTTTGGACTCATTATGCTTCCGTAAGATAAAAAGGTAAGACTGTGAGTATTAGAAAAAAAAAGAATAAAGATATTGATGTTCGCATCAAGAACACAAAATTAATCATAACTTGAATATAAACAACTGGCTTCAAATGAAGTTCTTGAACACTAAAAAACAATATCTGGGCATTCCTAAAAGGAAGGCAAAAACTGGATATGAGATAGCCATGGCATACTAAGGATGATTCAGAGATACCTGAAGTATATTATGAGCAGGCTAACAGATAGAGTGACAGTCGGGCTCTTCACAGATGAATGAGTCCATCTTTATGTTGAACCAAAACAGATAGGAGAGATATTGAATTAATATATTACATCAGTTATTACAGTGGAGAAAGCAAGAGCAGCTGGAGAACCCAAGGAAATAAACATTTTGGATTTGAGAAAAGTTCACGTTGCAAAAGAGGAATTACTGGATATCTGAGAAAATATAAAGTTGGAAATATGTCCAGGACCCGATCGTTTGTGTCCCACAACCTTGCTTGAAGTTATGGAGGAAATTGCCGGGCCCGTTGCAAATTATTCATGTTGCATATAACTACAATAGAGGTTTTGGATGATTGGACAGTGGTAAATGTTGTGCATTTCTTCAGACGGCTTGTAAGCAGACGATTTGGAACTGTACACTTGTGAGTCTGAGTTCAGAATTGCGTAAGTTTGGGTCGAGATTCTGAAAGATAGGAATTACGTGCATTTGAAAAGGTAAGGAATCACTGGGTATCAACATGACATTGTTGAGGGAAATCATGACTCACAGACTTGGCTAAGGTTATTCAGCAATCAGCTAAGAAAATTGATAAGTGCAGAGTGATCGGTGTTCTGAGACGTTTGCTTATTCCGTGTGAGCTTGCCGATTAGATACAAAATTGGCTTAAGAACAGGAGAGGGAGAGAATGATGGCGAAGGTTTTTCTATCGGATTGATAACTGTGATCAGCGGTGATCCACAGGGATTGGTGTTGGGTCCACTTTCGTTTTTCATTTATGTAAATGATTCAGATGAGGCTATGCAAAGCATGGTGAGTACGTTTGATACAAAGATTGGCTGAAAGCAAGACTATCAACAATTAGAAAGAAGTCTTGAGCAATTGCGTCAATTGGTTAAAGAATTGTAAATCGAGTTTAATTCAAATGCATGATCCTGCATTTTGGAAAAATAACCATTGACGAGACTTATACAATTAAAGGAAGAGCCTTGCGTTGTAGAAGAGAACGGCCTAGTTGTTCAGTTACATAATTCTTTAAATATTGCATCACATTTAGATACTACTGTGCAGAACAGATTTAGCGTGTTTCCCTTAATTGTTGAGACCTGCGAATATAGGAATTGATATGTTATGCAGAAAACGTAGAACATGTTGGCGAGGCCTCTTCTTGTCGACCTGTAAGGAAGGGATACGAAAATATTATAAGGAATGAAGGGTTTGCGTTCGAAAGAGACGCAGATTAGGCTGACAAGTTTTCTTTAACGAGGGTAGCAGGAGGTTGCGATCTGACGTTATACATGTGTATAGAATAATGAGGGAGAGAGATAAGGTGAAGTTTAGTTGTCTTTTCCCTTGGGTGGGGCAATTCAAGAATTTGAAAGCATATTTTTAATGTAAACGAAGAATGATTTAAAAAGAGACTGAAATCCAAATGTAATTCCACAGAACGTGGTTCATGTGAAGAATGAAATTCCAGAGGTAGTGGTGGATGTGGTTACAGTGATGAGTTTAAACAATATTTAGGGACCTATGAAAATAGAAAATATTTGCAGGGCTATGAGTTAGGTGCAGGCCAGTCGGACTCGTGTAGTTTTGGATTATGGTAGGCATAGACTGGTGGAGTGAAGGATCTGTACTGGTGCTATATGATTCTATTCCACTAAAACTTTGAATCGATTCTGTAATTTGTGTCTAAATCCATCGATTTACGCTTAAATGTCCCTTCTCAACTCCCACTCCTTGCAATCAAGACTAACATTTCTACAGCACAGGAATGAATGCATGAGCAGAAACAGCTTGTGACAACAATTCGTCCCCTTACCCGGTGCTGACAGAATTTATGCCTTCTCTGCCCTGTTCTGTTGGAGTATTTGACCAATTCTTTCATATTGTTCTCCTTCGTACAAACACCAAAAAAGCAAATCTCTCTGTATTTCACATGCAGGAGGTGAAAAGACGATAATATATAAATTATGAGATGTGGTTCAATCTGCAAGTCACGGCACATGCTTCTAAAGGAATGAGACATGCAATTCAGGTTTGTTCACTTTAGCCATTTGATCTTAGCCCAGGAATGACATTTATCTTTTAATTGTAAAAAGCAAGAAAGAGAATAGAATTAGGATTCCACATGCTTTTTATTGCAGCCGAAATTCGCCCGAGCGATAAATGTACAATTAGAATGCAGTGAATGGAAGTCGAATTGATTCAATCCAAGTATTAAATACCTGGAATTTAGAATTGAATTGAATTAGTTTTAATTGTGACGTGCACTCGAATGAGTGAAGTGAAGTTTGTAATGTTGCCACTTTTGTGCCGTCGAACACACAGGGTATGTAGTCTTGAAAGAATCATAACTTTTTTAAAACAAAGAACATGACAATAAAGAATAGAAAAGTACTCCAAATTTAGTATTTTCAGCTAGGTTCTGCCAACAAAAAGCTTTCAGCCTGCCCGACTCAAGTCTCTGGATCAAGCTCGGCATCAAACCTTCGAGGCTTCAGAAAAGATTTGAGGTGATTATAAATTTCGATAGGATAATAGAAACTGCTGTGTTTCACAAACAGCAATACGGCTTGTCACTTCTGGACATGAGAGTTTGGATCATCGTCTAAACTTTTAGCAATGGTCAGAAACCCATTTGAAATTCCCGTGCAATTTTCACCATGCGTTTCATTATTGATTAGACCACCCGCAACATCGTCCAGGACAGTTACAGCACAGTCTTCGTTGTACAATAAAATCCCACTGCACTTTCGACATCAAACATATCTAATGCAGGTATCACACAGGCTTCAATGCAGGATAAACATCCACGATGTTTTTTTTAAAAAGCAAGTAAATTTCTCTTTTCAATGCCATCATAAAATATTGCAACGGCTGGTACCAAATTAGATTACATGCCATCTACTTTTTTATAACCTCCCTTTACAATGTCCCATCAAAGACTTCGAGGCACTGTTACAGCATGAGGTTACATTTTGAATGAAGCTTGTTCCGGGTGCTAATGACTGAGCAGCACAAAAAAGCTAATGGCTGCATATAACTAATGCAGCAGAACATGCCGAACAATAGTTCCCATGCTTCACAAGAACAATAATATTAGCTTTGTAGATCCACGGTAACTTTACTGACATAGAATATGCAGCTGCAGTTGTTTATGCATAAGACAAACACACCCACACGACATTTAATTAGTGAACCATTCTGGAATACTAATAGTAGTTTCCAGTTACAATCCTTCAAATGGTCGTAGATGTAAGTTTCTGAATCAGTTGTTGATTCACCTCGATACAAACCAAAAATTGAGAGAAATGATTCAAATAAACTTAGGCGAGCAAACCAGCCTCAGACACGAAAATCTGCCCCCTTATCATTGCGTGGAGATATGAGTCGTAGGTACAGAACCTGACCGACATTGGAGTATGGTCTGAATGAACACTATAAAGACATCCAAGAATAAAAACAGGGGTGCCTCGTAAATCTGGCAAGAAACACAACGGTCATACCTTGTTGGGTAAAGAATTCCATTTTTAGTTCTGATCACATAAATGTGTTGTAACAGATATTATAACAGTTAGTAAAAGCGAGTTTTATATTGCATTTACTGCAACGAGTTGAATAAGCAATTTAAAATGAGCCTAAATGATGGGAAGGTATCCAATTATTTGAAAGATAACCTGCTGAGGCTGGAAAATGTCTAGGCAGGAATGTACTTGAATACAGTGTCCATTTCCAAAATCTGGAAGACGGAAGATAAGAGATTCTGGGAAATGTCACGAGATAATGGACGACTAAGGATTGAGGACATGCTTGCCCATCTTCGACATTCAGAGATATTATTTGACTGACTGGAGATGTATATAATTAATTAATAACATGACTGCTTTGTAAATGTTCAAGACGGAATGAAACCACACTAGAACAATGTGCATTTGTTTCTTATTTGCAGAAGAAGCCCTTTGTATTTACAGAGAGTTTCTTACTATCAGTGTAGCTTCAATAAACGGTTTTGATTTTAGACATGAATTTCAGGGTGTCGAGTATTTGATTATTCCATACCAAGAGCTTTCTCTGCTCTGACTCCATCAACTACTCCTCGTGCAGGAACAACACTGAGTTAATTGTAAAGTAAATCTCTGTCCGCAGTATCCTCTTCTTGTTCTCACAAGACATGTGCACTGCCATTTTAAAACTGATTTTTTCTGTCTCTGCAATGTTCGCATTAAGCAACCTTTAGTCCCACTGAGGTAGATGTCTGCAATTCACATTCCAATCCAGAGTCGTAAATCTTTGGATTTGATCAGATTTTAACTCCCACTGTTATGCCACAACTGGTGGTGGAACATTTCCTTGCAGGGACGCGAAAAGGGTGATGTATGTTTAAGTTGAAAACTAGGCGGATTAATGTGGAGTTGAGGTATGTGTTTCCACTGTGAGAGCAGTGGGCTTTGGAATGCATTGCCTTGAAGGATAGTTGAGGCGGGAAATCTTACAATCTTTAAACAGTTCTTGGATGAGTAGATGAAGTGTCACAGTATTGGTCCATCGCGGTAAGGTTGGACATGTGCAGGTAGCAGTGGGTTTTACGGCGCTAAATACTTGAAGTTCTGAAAGGTGTCTTTAGAATGGTATGATTCCAGGAAGTGGTTGAACAACAAAGAAAGAAGTTATTCATTGACTCAGAACAAATGTCAAGAGGGTGGTGGCAATTAGTGCTTTCAAACTTTCAGTGCAGGAACACTGGTCAGTCATTCTCCATGATATACGATCCTTTACTTAAAAAAGAACAATAGAGTTTTCCATGCTGTTCCTGAGATTAATCATTACTCATACATTTCATCCAGTTTTAAATGCAAACAAATTGCTACTTACAAAGTGAACTTCTGACTCACAAAGTGAAATATTCCTTTTAGGGTTTTTGCAATTTTGCAATTGATAACGTAACGATGCTCGGTTTTATTAAGTAAAGATATTTTCTGTTCCAAGTAGACCAGAAAGGCAGCAGAGTAGTTGGTTGAGAGCTGAATTTATTGAGGTTTATCTAATTATGTGAGGCATGCAAACGATATATGAGAAGTGACTTTGCCTTGGGGTCGGGTGGGTTCAAACCTATGTGGTGTATTTTTACAGTGAGAGGAGAAAGATTTCAAGTGAACATGACGGGCAACTCTTTTCACAGAGAATGGTTCGTGTGCAGAATATACTGTCAAGGACTGTCGTGGACGCAGGTAAAGTAACAAAGATTAAAGGGCATTTCGTTCACTTCATGCATATGAAAGATTTTGGAGAGACATGGAGCAAGTAAAGGCAGGTGGAACTAGATTAGTTTGGGAATATGATCGGCATGGAGTGGTTTGCCTGATACCATGCTGTGTGACTCTGTGACTGCAGAAAAGGGGGTTGGGTGGGCAGGAAGACGTGGTGGGGACAGATGAACTTAAGAAGAGGCTACGACATGGTTGGTTGGTGGGATGACTTGAATATAGGCTGTGGGAGCATGGATGATCGATGAGAAGACTGAAAGGAACAGACAGAGGCTGGGAAGGTTCTCAGGTGATGGTATTTTTATCTGCAACTGGAAAAGATGCAAATCCTGCCAGCACACTACACTCCTCCCCGACATGCAAAAACCCAAACAGTCCTTCCAGGTGAGACAGATGTTCACTTGCGTCTCCTCTACCCAGATTACTGTACTCAGTGCTCCCAATGTGATCTTGTCTACATCGGGAAGACTAAATGCCAATTCAGGGAATGTATTGCTGAGCATCTCATCCAGCCTGGCAAGGGCCGTCTTCCCAGTCGCTATACATTTTAATTCCGCTTCTCACTCTATTTCCGACATGACCATCTTTTCCCTCCTCCTTGGCCACAAAGAATCAAATGGACAATTCGAGTAACAGCACCCCAACGTTTACCTGGGCAACATAAAGCCCAGAGGGCTCAACATTGAATTCTCCAATTTGAAATAACCTACCTTCCCATCACCCGACTCCCTTCTCACACACTCCCCATTCTCTTCCATTCCTCTCATCGACACTTCATTCCACTCACCAACTAGATTAATTCCTCCAATCGATCTACGCAGGAAAAGTTTGAGGCACGGTGAACGTCAGTGGACATTGCACATCCAAGATTTCCAATCCCATCCTGTCCCGTGCATGTAACTGGGAAAAGTCCAAGCTATGGACATAAAGGTGGGTGACCTTAAGGATAGACTTACTTTCAAAAGGGAATTGTGAGCGTTTGTATGCTCGATTGCACAGAGACATGACACACCACGATTAGACCTGACTTTCAATTCAAGAAAATCACTGTTTATTGACTTCAGGTAAGTCAAGTCGCTGCTTAATCTACTTTTTAATCAACGCCTCCTTGTGATCAGCCGTGTCGTTGATGAGTTACTTCTCCGTGAATCGACATTTCCTCCAGTAGTGTGCAATATCTACAACCTACCATGTGTGCTCACCTCTGGTATCCACAAAGCTTTCTATAATCCACCCTGTGCACATGTGAAGAATGCACTTGATGAAGCATACAACGTTGCAAACAGTTTTGAGATGGAATAACTAGAAGCCCCGTTGATCGTAGTTGATTAATTCAATCAGGTCAATCTCAAGGATGTTTTGCCAGATTAACAAATAGAAATATCCTGTCTCAACAGAGGTCCAAGCATCCTTGTCCATCAAAGATGGCAGCAACCATTAAAAATCAGCCAAATCCCCTGTTCTTCTAAGCAAGGTTTCCAGGCAGAAATTGTCACACGAGGACCCAGTACAAATAATGGTACAACATTGACCTGAGGAAACAGAAGGGCTTCAAGGGGACTGCTTAGAATCAATGGACTATCACATGTTCAAGAAACCAGCAGAAAATAAAAGTGCGTATGCCACTACTGTTACAGACTACCTTTATCAGCAGATATGTAGATAACTGCTTGCCAGTGAAGTTAATCTGGACGTTCCTCGTTTGGAAACCATGATTGAACTGAATAATCCAGTCCGCAGTGAAGCCAAGATATGGGTTGTTCATGTCGGGTGTCCCTGAGATATACAGGGAGTGCAGGCATGACATGAGCAAGCCTTTCAGGAACACCAAGAAGCAAAACAAAACTGAGCTTGAGATCCAGGCGACACATATTTTCACCCTTCGTTTCTGACAAAGTTAACGTGAAATAACAAGGTAAAAAGCGAAATCAAAAGATATTGCGGGCAACAGGGTGTTCCCAGACGATGAGCTCTGTGCATTCTCTGCTCGCTTTGAACAGAATGACAGTGAAATGATGTCACGTGTCCCAGCAGCTTCGGATCCAGCTGTACATGAAATCACCGCCACAGACTTTCGATCTGGCTTTTTCAGAGGGAAGCCATGGAAAGCAAAAGGCCCAGGTGGAGTTTCCAGCCGTGTACTCAAAGGTCACATAGATCTGCTGTTTTTAGTATTCATGGACATCATTAACCTCTCTGTAATACGGCCTGATGGCCCCAGCTGCTTCAAGAGGACTACAATACGTGTGCCAAAGAACAGTAATACAGTGCACCTCACTGACGACCACGCGGTAGCTCTTACATCCATAATTATCTGATGTCCCAGATTGCGTTGATCCCTTGTCAATCGCATACCAGTCCAACATATCCATTGCAGACGCAAACTTGCTCGGCCCATACTCACGTCAGGAAGTCTGAACAGGAAAGATACTGATGGAGCAGGGGAATCGACATTTCGGGCAAATTCCCTTCTTCAGAAATTGCTTGTGCCCAAAATGTTGATTCCCCTGCTCCTCGGATGCTGCCTGACCTGCTGTGATTTTCCAGCACCACACTCTCGAGTCTGACCATCAGCATCTTCAGTACCCCCAAAACACTTCTGATATCTGCTTCTACCTATTGCAGAGTTTAACCTTCCATATCATAATGCCAAAAAAGTTCAACTCGAAACTCCAGGATCAAGGTCTCTGCTGCTGCCTCCACAGATCGATTCTCGACTTATTGACCAATAGACCAGTGAGTATCGGAGATAATGCCTTCTCCACTTTTGCCCCCAAGGCATAAACATGACTGTGCAGCTAAATCCCACATCAACTCCAGAGACATGTTACCAGCTTGCGAAACCACTGTGTAGATCAGATCTGAAACAACGACGAGACGGAGTACAGGGAAGGAGATAGCATGCTTAGGAGTATAGTGCCAAGGTGTACTCTTTCCATCAACGTCAACCAAACAAACGAATGCTTGATTGACCACAAGAAGAGGAGTGTAGGGCAGACTCCGTCTGCATCAATGGTGCTGAGGAGAAAACAAGTGGAAAACGTCAAGTTCCAGCACGAGGGGAGCAGCAGCCATCTGTCTTAGTGTACCCATGTTCACATGACGGTGAAGAAAGCACAAAAATGCCTTTTGATTCTCAAGAGGCAAATGAATTTCAGCATATCCAAAACGAATCTCTCGGTTTCAGTAGATGCACCATATGCTGTAGTAAATCACTTAGTAACTTCTTTTTGCATTTCAGACAGATATCATTGTCTCAGGTGTTGTATGCGTAAACCCGAAGCACTGTGCTCCATTACAGTCTCCAATTATAAAGGTTAGGCCAGGACTTGCATCATTGTTCAGGTTCAGTTTCAATACACCTTTTGTACACTGCATTTGGAAAACATTGTACTGTTCTATTTCAAGCATTCTTGGCTGAGACAAAACTTGTGACACTTCCACAAAGTTCATGGATAAACCTCTCACAGATAGGTCAAATTGGAT